>NW_010362392.1:61869-132191 GCF_000414095.1 Morus notabilis
TGGGGGGGTTGATTTATGAATCAGGACCCATGACTCAGACCCTGATTCAAATCAACCGGACATGGATTCGGAAACTTGGTGGATCCAAACACTGATTCGGAAACTTGACTCTGATAATGTGATCCAGATCCTTCAACCAAACGGGTCCTAAGTTCTGTAAACAAAATAAAAAAAAGTGACAAAATTTCATGGTCATGGTCATGGACTCATGGCATTTCTCTCTGCCCTTTAAGGAAGAATCATAAACTGTTAAGAGATGTTTAATGGGAGGATTTAAACCATGATTTGAATAATGATTAATAGTTTACTATAGTATTTTTTTTCACAAAAAATACACATAAATTAAAAATAATTCTAATCACATGATTTTAATCCATGAACTAAACTCCTTAAAAATCATTTTTTTCTTAAAAAAGAAAAAGAAAAAAATCATAGTAATTTTCTGCGTCTCAAAGTCTTGGAAGAGGCTTTAGAAACCAAAAAGCCCACGCCCAAACACATGACCCAAATCCCAACATCCACGGCCCATCTAACTCCCTCCACATCCATATCCATCTCAATCCCCTCCTCCTCATCTCCGCCGTCCACTTCATCATCCCAACCACTCCCCAAATCACCACCGCCCGATCCCCCACAATCACACTCGCAGCGATCCTCCCTCTCCTCCGGAATCTCCTCCAACCCCCGTCCGTACCACCGCCGCCGCCTCCTCCTCTCCACCGCCATCGCCACTTTCTCTCTCATCACGCCTCCCTCCGCCGAGACCCTAACCTCCGCCGCCGCCGCGCCGTCGATGTCTCTCTCCATCGCGCACCGGCACTCCAATCTCCACTCGTCCTCTTCATCCTTCCTAAAATTCCCTTTCAAAACCTTCTCTTCTCCCAGGTAAACCTCGAACCTCACACCCTCGCTGACGACGACCCGATCTCTACTCCCGAACGAAACTTCCTCGCCGTTTCCGGCCACGCCGCGGTGGAGAGTCACAAACGCCTGCGAATCGGGTCGGATCTTCGACCCGGAGACCTCGAGCGCGCTCTCGTTGATTCTCGGCAGGTAAACGAGCGTCAGCGACTGAGGCAACGGTTTCCCGGCATCAAAACCCGAAAACCCGACGGCGAACGATCGAATCTTCAACCGGTTGACTGGATTGAAGCGGTAATAATCCGTTGATCTGCACATTTCGCGTGTCGTTTCTTGTGGATTCCGTTTTGCGATATTTCTCTTCTTTTTGGTTCTGTGTTGGAAATGGAATTATTGGGGGTTGGTTTTTGTAGTCGTTTGCGGGAAATTCAGCGGGTGGAGAGCACACGGTTTGTGAAATAAGGTGGAAAAAAAGGCCAAGAAACGCCAACAATTTTTTTTTGCCGCGTGACGGTGACTTTTTTTTTAATTAATTAATTAATTTATATTTATTTATTCAGTTGTGAGAGAGAGAGAGAGACTGCTGTTTTTGGGTACCAGTTGTGGTATTGGGAATTGGGATGTTTCGTGGCATTTGGACAGGAGACTTGAAGCGTTGGTGGTAAGCAGAAAAATTTACACGACACCGTTGTTCTGACGTGATATAAATAGCGTTGTATTGTTATTGAGAGAAAGGAAAATGATAAAAGAGTATTGGTGACAAGCATCACAATCACGTGGTAATACCCGTGAGTCTCCCATTCACGTGGGATCTACTCACGGTAAAGAACTAGAACAATGTTAGAGGGATGGCGCCGAGGATCACAACAACATCTCTTTTAGTACGTTGTGGTGGTCATTCTAAACATTCGTGTCAATTTGATTCAAATTTAGAATTTAGTTTTGCTAAAATTTTTTTAAAAATAATCATATTTAATTTTTTTACTACAATAAAAAATTTTCACATAAAATTATATCTGAACTCAAATTAACGAAATAAACAGATACTATAACTACTTGTTTATTCATAGCACCTCCTCTTACATCCTTTAAAACCCATCGTTTTTTAATAATAGGGGTAAAAGAGACAATTTTTACCTTTTTGTTGAATATCGACTTCGATTATGACAGCGGCAGTTACATCGCTGGGATCAAGCAGAGACGTGGACGTGAATGGGGAGATCCGATGAAAGGCATGGGCTACATGGAGGATAATTGGCGATGAGGAGATCTCGTGCGTCGATGGTGCAGTGTTGCGCAAAGAGATCAGTACTGGTGAGAAAGACGATCAGATACATCACTTGTTAAGCCCGTTGTAAGATCTTTGTTGGAACCCAGGTAGTAAGATCACTGCTTCAAGCGAGATAGGCACGGAGAGACACCTCTGTGGTGATTGTGAACCGGCTTTGACAGTCTGAGAATTAGTTTGGAAATGGAAAGTGTATTTTATTTTATTTTTTTTGCTTGAAGGAAAGTGTATTAACTATTGAATATTGGATGTTAGTCTGGAGAATTTTGTGTGCAGATCAGGAAGAAGAGAATGAAAAGAAATCAGATTTTATTTACTCTCACTTCTCAAAGTTTTTAATGGCAAATTATCCTCAAGATATAACAAACTCTTAAACACAATATCTAACGATAATATTGTGTTCCAAAACAAAGATAAAGTCTCTAAATTTTCTGAAGAGTAAAGACAGAGGTTTCATTTTATAAATGAACACATTATCTTCAAACATCATAACCATTCACATAAAAGTACATTTTCAATGTAAAGGTATCTCTTTATGGAATAATTCATCTATTACAACAGTTATATCTATTATTAATAGGTGTTTAGATATGCGTAAAAATATATTACCAATTGATGCAATAGTTTGAAACATTTCCGATCACAAATCACACACAAAACACGTGTTTTCGGCAGAAAACCCGCTGCAGCGGGTTTGGCAGCAAAACTGCTGCAGCAGAGGCGCTGCATCGGGTTTGGCAGTGAAATGGTGCTGTCTCATCCACTGCAGCGCAATAATCACGCGTTGCAGCGGGTTTTTTCTTTTCTAAATTATTGACACACGTGTTTTAACAGTCTAAAAAATATATGATCTAAATTGAAAAACACATTACAATCTCTCTAATAAGTCATAAAATTAATAGTTTATATATTAATTTAATAGTAATAAAATAGTTTAATATTAAAGAAATAGAAAATAGAATTAGATTAGTAAAAAAAAAATTTAAATTTCAAATATCATTTAAATAAAAAAAATTGACTATCTAATTAAGATATTGATTATTGATAATCATATATTTGCTATGATATATAGATCAAAATTATATATTGCTATATTAATCAGTATATTAATTGTTATGTTCTATTTAAATATTTAATATTTATTTGAAATTCTATTATATGGTTTTTATATTAAATTAATATAAATTATTCTATATTCATAGTAATTGGGAAGAGTTAAGAATGAACATTTAATAGCTAAGCTCAAGAGTTTAACGGCGTCGTTCATGCCAAGAAATGCCTAAAGGCAGAACAGGCCATGACCACCAATTGACCACCAATACCAGGGCTTCAACCAGGGTGCGCCTGGGAGTGTAATCACGGTGTTTGGTCCACAAGGTACGCTCCACCTTAGATCTGCAAATATATATATTTATATATAAAAAAAGAGCTAATTACCATAAGAATTAAGAAACATTAAACAAATAGAAATTTAATAGTGTTGTGTGTCTTGTACTGACAATAATAAGAAGCATCCATTTAGTAGCCAAGAGGTTAGAAATTTTCTATAGGTTCCATATTTGAGCTGCTTAACGGTGGCATTTGGATGGAACATTGGCTGATCAATTAATAAAGAGATATTTAAATATTTATACATGTGTTTTATGTTTATTTAAAAAATATACTCTTAATTTTTAATCTTATTAAATGCATACCTTTAAATTACGATTAATATATAAATTGACATCTTTTGTGAGTCAATACTTGATTTTGACGAGAGAAAGCCTTTTTAATTCATAAACTACCTTTGATAAGTGGTTTAAAGCTATAACCAAACAACCACTAATATTTAGTTTATACATGGAACTAAACACGAAAATAGTTTACATAAAATTAAAAAGAAAGAACAATTATTGACAAAAAATAAATAATGAAATAGATAATGCACTCATTTTATAAACTACTTAATACATCATTTCAAAAGATCATAATATTCAGTCATGTGTAAATATAAACACATGTTCAACTTTGCAAAAGAAGATATATACGTACTTCATATTTCTGCCAATGGCATTTAGAAGTAAAACAAAAAGATGAGGCATATACAACCATAATAACAGTTAAAACTCCTCATTTACAGCATAGTAAGAGCATGAAGCATGTACACACGTGATGAACAGTTTAAAGCCTCATGTACATAATCCAAAAGGCAAATTTACCGCAAAAGACGTCAAAAGGCAGCAAAATCACTGCCTCCCAAGTTCTCCTCTTGGGTTTGCTGACTTGGGGTTGGTTGGGTTATGTTCTCCACAAAGCACAACAATACGATTGACGCGTGAAAAAGCTTCAAAACTGTCTACTGTGGAGGTAGGTGAGGGCTACGTTCAAGTTGCAACAGGAAGAGAGAAAACAAAAGTCTTCAGTTTCTCTGCAATCTTCATGAGGAAAAAAATCTTCCCGCCCCACCTTATATACAATCAAGGCAACACAAAAACGCAGCGTTTTGAGTTTTTAGCAAGTTTTTCTCCCTCTCTTTTTTTTTTCCCCCTCAGCCAATACACAAAACTATATCTGTTTGGCAACAAGGATATGTCTCATTGTACAATCCCCATTAAGGTTAATTTCATAAATTCACGATGTCAAACTCAGGTGTTTACCCACAAAAGGTATAGATTTATATATTAATCGTAATTTGAAGGTATATATTTAATGAGACTAAAAATTTAGAGTATACTATTTGAATAAACACAAAACACAAAGTATAGACGTGTAAATATCCCGTTAATAAATATGAAAAGTAGCTACCTATGAATTCCTGCTCCGCACCGTTAGAATTCTCTCTCCCATTTTCTAACTCCTCAACAATGTCCTTGAACACCTCCATTGATGGCTGCACCAATCCATACAAATTTATTAAAGTCAAGTAACAAATTCTCGATATTGCTTCTAATTTTGTTAAATGAAATTATCTCTTTTAAGTCTATGTAAGTAGTGGCCATCAATTTGGCCCCTAAGATATCACTACTATATATAATGAACACACATGTACTTTCTTGGATCGTTGATCGTCTCTCTTTTCGACATGTTTTATTTCATTTAATGAACCGTAGTATAATATAATTTTCTCCGTTAATACTTGAGGTTATTCAAGTTATATATTAAAAAAAATGGACCATGTACGCATTACAATATATATATGTGTGTGTATATATATATATATATAAATTTGTGTGTGTGTATGAATGTATAATTCTGGTGTTACCTGTAAGATAAAGAGGACAGTATAGAAAATGTAAGGATAAATAAAAACTGAGCAAAATTGTACACAGTGGAACAACTCATCAGTGTTTGAAGGAAAAGGTTATCAGAATCAAAGCATGATTATTCAGATTTTCATAAATCTCCAATCAAAATTGTCCTGATTATTCAGATTTTCCACTCTTACCACTTTCGCTCCATCTTCCTGCTCCCTGCAGATCCACATTATACAATAAATGAATATTAATAATCACATAAATTCAAGACTCGTACATGACTGACCAAAAAAAAAAAGGTGGTGAATCATGTTAAACGTGTTGATGTAACAAAGGAAATGTGATCTGATCACTTGAATTTAGATGCTTACAGAAGAATATTCCAAACCAAAAAACAATATACCAAAGAATAAAAGCTAGTCTAAAATCTAACACGTGCAAAGCACTTTTCCCACCTAGTATGAGTCCGTCTCACATAACTTTTGCTTTTATTTTTAGCTAGTAAAAGAAGAAAAACAAAAATTGTGACTTTTCTGTAAGTGTTTAGAATCAATAGCTTAATGGATCAAAATAATTTTTAAATTTTATAATAAGCAATAAAACTGTTAGAATTAAGTTTATAATGTCTTAGTTAAACTCTGGTACAAGTTTCCAAGGATATTTAGAAGTGTTATTTTTAGAAGCCACAATTTTTGACTTTGATTGGAAGCTCTTCTAAAAAATTAAACCACATATGACAGATCATCTAAACACTTTCAGAAGCAGCTTTTGAACTTAAAAAGCCAAAAATAGCTTTTAAAAAACTCTCCCAGGCATATATGCACGCTTGCATACATATGCGTTTCTATAATATCCAGATCGCAGTCTCCATTCTATAGTATACGCTTTGGACAAGGTGTTGAGAGACTCGAATTGAGAAGTGTGTGGTTTTACTTGGCTGGCTTAGCTCTATATGAATAGCTTATTTATTTGAAATTTTTGTGCTTAAATTAGTACAGTAAAGGTTGATCGATTAATAACGCACGAGGCAAAAAAAAAAAATTTGTTCAACTGTGCAAATCAAAGTTCGAATATGTTAGAGTAAAGGTAGATAGAATAATCGGCCACGTGAAAAATATTCGAACATGTTAGAATTGAGTGGCCATTCTCATATTCACGGAATGATACACTTATTCAGACTTCTTAAAGGATATGAATGATACCCTTATCTGGACTTCTGAAATATTTAAGTGTTGAAATAATTGTAACAATGAATAATTGAAACATGCAAGAAACTCTCTTTCTTAAAAATAAAAAATAAAAAAAGATCTATGGGAAGCCCCAACTCAACTTTGAAAAAAATATAAATAATTATAATAATATAAATAATTATGAATTGCTGATAACACCAATAAAATAAAATATTTTGAAAACCATTAGACTGGAAACTTTTTTCATTTTGATTCGTCTTTTGGTGGTCATATTTATATGAATGGTATTGTGTTGCACGACATGAATCAACAGTGGCTACAAAGTGCGTATTTACCATTTTTGATCTGATGTATACTATAATATATATATATATATATATATATTCTAATGGCTGTGATTGTAGATTATGAATTTTTTCTGGTAAGTACGTAAGCCTTCGCTAACATGGATTATGATTATTATTAAAATTCTAATGAGTTTGAGTGTTAAGAGAGCATTAAAGTGAGTGAGTTTATTGGTTTGCTTTCTATTTTAGTATTATTCAGCCTACTTTTCTCCTTTCACTTGTTACATGTGCGGGCGTCCTTCTCTGTTATTGGGGGGTTTTTACCTGATCAGCTTTATAAGAGTACGCAGTGTACGTTTTTCATGGTTTTAGTTTTAGTGAGTGCTCATTGGGAATATGATATTTGCTGTAATTTGCAAAATGGATATTCAGTCATAATATCTTGTTTATTACATGTTGTTATTATGGGCTGTAATTGGCTATTTCTAATCTGAATTGGTTTACTATATGAACTAACTGGCTTCATGCATTTATTTCTTTTATAGAATTTAAGTTTAATTATTGCTTAAAGTTAAGTTCATCTTAACTATCAATAACTCAAATGGCGCCAAATTGCAAATATACTTACAGAAAAGTAGGCAATATTAGAGGTAGCAACAACTGATACGCAGCAACAAAAGAACATAGAGTACTAGTTATTCAATCGATATATATTTAAAAAAAAAAAAAAAAAAAGTGGTGAACCAAATAACCTGTTGATCACCCTTCGAACAATTTGTCTTTTCGTCCTTATCTTTCAAACCTTTTGATTCATATTCTCCTTTTTTTTTTTATTATTTTTTTTTTTTTTTTTTTTGTCGCTTTCCATCCTATTTTGTGTGCAATACATATTTTGTTCTTAAAAAGATTGGAAATTATTAGAGCAAGAGAGACGGGGAAAAAAGATAAAAATATAGCGTGTGGCTATTATTTATTTAAAAGGTTCTACATAGAGAGCTCATTTTAAACATTACAAACAAACAAACCACTACTTCAAATCATCAAAGGCGTATATCACGGTAATAATAGCCAGTACATTAAAACCAACAAATTATATTACCATTATAAACCTCGTTCTGATTTGACATTATTTATAAAAAGCCAAGACATCTTAGAAGCAGATGTCATTTTATTTACTAATAATAAGCCAGGTTGCAAGATCATGATGATCTTAAAGTGCCAAGTGAACGCCAATGGCGTCAAGGACTTCACCGGTTCTTCCACTGAAACCAACAATCAAGCCGTTCCTAATTGGGAGGCTAAAAGGAGTGCCACCTGTTTCAGGTCCATATGGTCCAAAAGTTCTCTGGTTGGTCTGGAAGGTCAGTGATTGTATTGTTGGAGAAGGGCTTGCACCAGGTACGTTATTGACGATTCCACTCACTTTCACTAAATACTCATCTGGGAATTGTAGTTCAATCTGATTACGTCATGCACGCATAAAAGCCATTGTTATTAATATTGATTATTGTGATCATAGGTGCAAAAGTGACCTTTTTTCTTAAAAGTAAAATTAATGTAAATGTCCCTAACATCTTGTCAAATCAGGAAAATATCTGTAGTAAATCAATCAATAATTTAACAAAAATCAATCAATGATTTACGAAAGTCAATTTTATTTTAAACATACGTCTTTTTTTTTTTTTACGTACCAATTAAGGGATATTTACATAAAAGTTAAAATTGGCTTTGAAAAGGACCATCCACCGCAATTTATCTTATTTTAATATGTATGTATATAGCTAAAAAAGAAAAATGAACAACCTAACCTTTGCAGTTGTGAGGGGACGATTACTAGAATGTTTTGGCCCATCAAAAGGTTCACCATTCAAATCGTAAACCACATTAAAAGTACCAATATAATTGCCGTAAGTAAGCTCTATACTTCGAACTCCAGTGTATGACCCATCGTCCCATGCATTACCACCGGGTCCACCCCAATTTCCTACCGCAACCGTCTGGCTTGCCTACAAAATATTTTATAAAGCGACTATAAATTATTATTATTATTATTATTATTATTATTATATATATATATATATATATATGGGGAGATACTACAATACAAGAGATTGACAACAATTATATGATTTAATTCAGCTAGACAAAGCTTATGAAGTTGGTGTAACCATGTTCTCCGTCTCTTACCTTATGCAACATCATGGAATATATATATATATATTTATTTATATATTTATAAAGCTTGCATATACATATATATGGGATATATATATAAGCATGCACGCATACCCATTTTTATAATAGCTAGAGGACCTTACCATTCTATGCGCTGTAGACAAGGGTGTCGAGAGACTCGAATGGAGAAGTGTGTGGATTTACTTGGTTGGCTTAGCCCTATTTATAATTTATTTGGCCGGCTAATTAATTTTGAATTTAGTGCATAATATATATATATTTTTTATATATAATGAACTAATGAAGGTAGGTAGATTTTTTCTTTTTTATAATGAGTACAATAACGCACGAGAAAATATTGCTCCAGTACTGTTGCATATACATATATACAGTATTGTTGCATATACATATATATGGGATATATATATATATATATAAATAAGCATGCACGCATACCCATTTTTATAATAGCTAGAGGACCTTACCATTCTATGCGCTGTGGACAAAGGTGTCGAGAGACTCGAATGGAGAAGTGTGTGGATTTATTTGGCTGGCTTAGCCCTATATATAATTTATTTGGCTGGCTTAGCCCTATATATAATTTACTTGGCCGGCTAATTAATTTTGAATTTAGTGATTAATTTATTTCTTTTATAATTATGAGCACAGCAAAGGTAGATAGATTGTTTTTATCTTTACAATGAGTACAATAACGCACGTGAAAATAGTGTTCCACTGTGCATATGAACCGTTTTGAAATTGTTTGATAGGTTTGTATGTAGTCTTAAAATTCGTCAAAGTTCGAATATTTTGAGTGAAAGGTAGGTAGAATAGTATATCGGCCACGTGAAAAGTATTTAAACACATTTTTTTGTTTTTTTGCAGCAGGCATCATAATTGAAACGATATTCTAGGCCAATTTAATATTACTGCATTGTTGAAAATTTATGATACTATTGTGTTGTTAATTACAGTTGTTGTGTGTAGAAACATATAAGTGTTTAGCACAAGTAAAAATTTAAGTGTTTGATAAATTATGTACAAAATTATTGTGAAAATATATAATAATTAAAATAGACATACTTTAACACTTATATTTATAACTAGTTTTATTTCTATTTTATAGTCAATATTCATAATATTTATACACTAAAATACTATAAAAATATAACTTTCATTTTATTAATTAAAATATCTCTAAAAATAAATTGATTTTATTTAAGGAGATAAATTATATATCTATAAAAAATTAAATAATGTAAAGAACTGAAGGTAAATTATTTTTCAAACTTGCAACATTACAATAAAAATATATTATTAAAATTTAGCATAAGATATTTATTAAAGGTTTTTAATTTTCAAATAAACATTTAAAATAAAATATATTATTTAATTTGATTTGGAAGAAATAAAATGAGTTGATTGGGAATTAAGTTTTATTATTAGGGTCATTTTAGTAAATTTAGACAATGACAGCATAAGTTGCTGTGAAAAAACAACATCTGACATGTTTCTTAAATTTTACTATCAGACAACAGTTTTTAAAAGCTGCTGAACAAAAATAAATTTAGTCAAACACCCTAACATACTGTAATTTCTTTAAAAAAATGTAAAAGTAGCATCCAAAAGCAATACCAAACGGGCCTCTAAAAAAGTAAAGATTGATGCGGACAGACTTTTTTACATCTATCTGAGAGACTTCTTCAAGAATATAATAAGATTAGTTAATCAAGTTTCCAGCCAAACAAACTACATTACATCAATTTTAGCTGTCGGAGATATCTATAATATAATATTATATTATATTATTCACACAAACATAATTGCAAAAATTGTCAACAAATTTTGTTTATTGGAATATTGACGTTATTTTAGAAATTTGGATTATTGAGCTGGAAAAGATGAGGATTCGACCCCATGAAAAAGTTGCCATGGGGACTTGAAAAGAAATGTCACGAATTAAATTAATTTATATTATAAAAAAAATCATTACAAAAAATATCATGTTAACAGAGATAACGAATTAACGATCGTGAGTATTTTATCATGATATTTAAAGACATCCAGTTGCGACACTAAAAGTTTTGGCAACCAACGAAACTTAGCCAATTACCGTAAGTGTCCTGCCATGATTCTTTGCACTACTTACCAACTAGCTAGAGATAGTTGTTATCTTGACATTATACTTCACAGTTATTGTCCGGAGATGTATTCTCACCGTAATACATGGAAAAATCACACACAAAAAAAAAACAAAAAAAAGGAAAAAAAAAAAGAGAAAACCCCCTACAAAAGTCACAAACAAAAATGCAGCATTGTTGGATCTGGCCATGCGCAATAGCCATCGAGATTGTCAAAACTAGAGATCATGTCTTGAAAAATGAATCGTGTCTTCGGTTTGAACTAGAGATCATTGAGATTGTCAAAACCAAAGAAGTAGTCGCTAGCTGCGGACTTTAGAGACAATTGAATGGACTTTGGAGCAATTGCACTCTATCTTAATGATGTAGCCATGCAACTATTGTGCACAATAATTAACCAATATTTCTTGTGATTGGTCGAGACGAAACACGGAAGCCGATCCTATAAATATTTGAAATTGAAAGGAATAATATAAGGTAAAAATTAATTGCCCTCAGACATATTATACGCAATACTTCTAGTGAGTGGCATAAATCAACCACACCAAGATTTCATGGCATTTTTTCTACAATTGCTCACTTAACAACCTAAGCCAGGAGGTAGGGTGCACAAAAGAATCACTAAACCCGTCCCGCCTGCCCAACCAGTGGTTTCAACCCGCCTAGGGGCAGTTTACGAGTTTGCACTTTGAAGGGCGAGGTCAACCCGACCCACCTGCCTTTTTTTTGTTTTTGTTTTTTTAAGATTTGAGCACTAAGGCATGGATATTATATAAAGGTGGGTTTATATATTAGGATACTATTAACTGTATTTGTTGACTTTCATTGGGTAAAAACTTATCAATATGCCTAAGCATAGCCATAAATTATTTGGACTTAGAGGTATTAAATATTAGGTTACGACCTAAGTATGTATTTGTTGATGTTTTTTCTCTTTTTTATCGAGTATGATGAAAAATGAACGGTGTTTGATCATCATATTGTAGTTATTGAATTCTAATGATTAATTAGGTAGGATAAAAAAATTTAAACTCTTTACTCTTATTAAATATTAATTACCTACTTAAAAAGATATTAGAAAAATTGGATTAACATACTATAAAAATAGTATATTTGTATAAACAAATACCATTTATGGGATTGAATATCTACAATTATACCATGTAAATAATCTAATGCATTCCAGCTTGATGAGTTGATATTTCTTTTCTTTTTTTTTTTACAAGTATCATGGCATATGATAGGATTATATAACTCATTATCCATGTTGATCACTTTAAAAAGATAAGAAAAAATAATTAACTTTTATTAAAAAAAACAAAAGGTGCTTTTAATTTCAATTTGTTACACATTTTTATGATTTTTATTTGAGAAAATAGTAAAAACTGGCCCTTAAATACATCATTCTGGAGTTCTATCATTTTATTATGATAGCCTATCCCTTTAATAATAATCTGTCAAATTATAGATAATAATCTGTCAAATTACACCTGTCGCTGGCGATCGGAGACTCGCTGCCCGCGACTGGAGACCCTCAACCAGCGTAATTTGTCAAATTAGTTACTCAAAAAGGGTAAAATTCAATAGACCAATATTAAAACTCAAAAATTCTTAATAGTACCATTTTAAGGGATATTTATAAAAATTATCCTTTTTATTTTGAAAAAAAAAAAAAATCCATTGCAGAAAATATCATGTTAACAGAGATAGCGAATTAACGATTTAATCATGATATTTAAAGATATCCCGTTGCGACACTAAAAGTTTTGGCAACCAACGAAAGCTAGCCAATTACCGTGAGTGTCCTGCCATGATTCTTTGCACTACTTACCAACTTGCTAGAGATAGTTGTTATCTTGACATGATACTTCACAGTTATTGTCCGGAGATGTATTCTCACCGTAATACATGGAAAAATCACCCCAAAAAAAAAAAAAAAAATCCAACAATGTTAAGAAAATCCAAAAAAAAGGAGAAAAAAAACAAAAAAAGAAAACCCCCCACAGAAGTCACAAACAAAAATGCAGCATTATTGGATCTGGCCATGCGCAATAGCCACCGAAATTGTCAAAACTAGAGATCATGTCTTGAAAAATGAATCATATCTTCGGTTTATATTAGAGATTGTCAAAACCAAAGTAGTCGTTTCTAGCCGCGGACTTTAGAGACAATTGAATGGGCTTTGGAGCAATTGCACTCTATCTTGCCATGCAACTATTGTGCACGGTAATTAACTAATATTTCTTGTGATTGGTCGAGATGAAACACGGAAGCCGAAATCCTATGAATATTTGAAATTTAAAGGAATAATATAAGGTAAAAATTAACTGCCCTCAGACATATTCTACGCAATACTTTTAGTGAGTGGCATAAATCAACCACACCGATATTTCATGGCATTTTCTACAATTGCTCACTTAACAACCTAAGCCAGGAGGTAGGGTGCACAAAAGAACCACTAAACCCGCCCAGCCCACCCAACCCGTGGTTTCAACGCCCAAGGGTAGTTTGCGGTTTTGCACTTTAAAGGGCGAGGTCAACCCGATCCACCTGCCTTTCTTTTGGTTTTTTTATTTAAGATTTGAGCACTAAGACATGAATATTATATAAAGTTGGGTTTATATATTAGGGTACTATTAACTGTATTTGTTGACTTTCATTGGGTAAAAACTTATCAATATGCCTAAGCATAGCCATAAATTATTTGGACTTAGAGGTATTAAATATTAGGTTACGATCTAAGTATGAATTTGTTGATGTTTTTTTCTCTTTTTTAACAAGTATGATGAAAAATAAATGGTGTTTGATAATCATATTGTAGTTATTGAATTCTAATGATTAATTAGGTAGGATAAAAAAAATTGTTAAACTCTTTACTCTTATTAAATATTAGTTGCCTACTTAAAAAGATATTAGAAAAATTGGATTAACATACTATAAAAATAATATATATGTATAAATAAATAGCATTTATGGGATTGAATATCTTCAATTATACCATGTAAATAATCTTATGCATTCCTTGATGAGTTGATATTTCTTTTCTTTTTTTTTTTTTTTACAAGTATCATGGAATATGATAGGATTAAAAAACTCATTATTCATGTTGATCACTTTAAAAAAGATACGAAAAAAAATTAACTTTTATTTAAAAAAAAAACCAAAAGGTGCTTTTAATTTCAATTTGTTACACATTTTTATGATTTTTATTTGAGAAAATTGTAAAAACTGACCCTTAAATATATCATTCTGGAGCTCTATCCTTTTGTTATGATATGTTATCTTTTTTAATAATAATCTATCAAATTACGCCCGTCATTGGCGATTGGAGACTCGCTGCACACGACCGGAGACCCCCAACTAGCGTAATTTGTCAAATTACTTACTCTAAAAGGACAAAATTTAATAGACTAATGTTGAAACTCAAAAATCCTTAATAGTATTATTTTAAGGGGTATTTGTAAAAATTACCCAATTTATTTTCAAAAAAACCCATTGGAACTAGTTAGGCTTAACCAACGCCACAACCTGCCCGCAAAACGCCAGCCCTTCCTCGGGCGGTTTGCGGTTTGCGGTTTCACCACGTTCTAACCTGCTCTTGCAAAAGGGAAAAAAAAAAGAAAAAGAAGGACCCGCACCTGCAAATCCACCCGCCTGTGCACCCGTATCAGGAGGTATCATGCTTAAGCCAGACTTTTATCCTACTTCTTCTCATATGGACTTATCATGGTTCGGCCTATATGAAAGACAACGACGTGAGTTACTGGTTGTCCAACAAGAATTCAAAATTTGGCCCACAAAAAAATAAAAAATTGTTGAGCCCAACCCACAGGGAGTGTTTCAAAGGGTAATAATCATCAAATATGCGTGTTATTGTTTTCGAAATGGTTATGATTTTTTTGTTTACTAAGTTAATTGTTTGATTTGATTATTTACTAGTTAATTGTCGAATTTGATATATTATGATTACCTACTAATTATTTTGTTGTTAAGCTTATATTTTCTTGATAACTTTAAACCAATCAAACATGTTTCTTTTTCCTTGTTAATTACTTCTAAAATTAAAGGCAATAGTTAATATTTCATTTTACGTGTCTTATTGAATCTTATACTCATGAAAATTAGCGGATATGTAATGATAGTATTAAGGGTCCCTATTTAATAAAGTCCAAAATGTGATAAATATCTCGGAAGAATTATCGGACCAACTAAAATTTAAAAGACAAGCCAAACCACATGAAAGTTGTTCGGAGTATTGAAATCTCTCTCTATAAAAAATTATGGATTTAACGATGTTAATTAGACGACGGTTTTATATAAAACTATCGTCAAACGTGTCACTAAAAACGCGATGGTTGACGTAGCAACTATAGACGACAGTTTTTTTTTAATAAAAAAATCGCCATCTAATATTTGTATCTTTAACAACGGTTTTTCATAAAACTGTCATCATCGTTAAATCTAATTTTTAACCCAGCAAAACTTCATTTCAGGAAATTCACTAGAAAATCAAAATGTCTGCCTACTGAGTTATTCTATCAATCTCTCCGCCCAGACAACGCTATCACCCCAAATAGGCCCCTTCTTCCTTCTGTTTGCCGTTGTTTTCTCCATAAATCCGAGGAGGACCACAAATCCGTGAAGAACATCAAGTAATTTTCATTAATTTTTTCTTTTTTTGGTATAAATTTGATAAAAAAAAAATGGAGAAAATGGATTAGATTTTATTGGTTTGAGTATTATAGATGTTGGGTGTTTGTTGTTTGATAAAATTTATTTATGTTGGTGATAAAATTAGTTTAGGTTTTGTGATTTTGAGTAATATGGGTGGTGGGTTTTTTATTTTTATCTTGAATTTGTTATGTAGATGATGAAATTTGTTTAGGTTTTGTGATTTTGAGTAATATGGGTGTTGAGTTTTTGTTATTTGTCTTGAATTTGTTAGGTAGATAATGAATTTTGTTTATGTTTTATGATTTTGAGTAATATGGGTGTTGGGTTTTAATATGTTATTTTGAGTAATTGTATGATTTATGTATTTGGGTAAATGAGATATTTATTGTTTAGTTTTTTGTGTAGCAATGGATAAGAAATGGATGTTTGCAAATAGGTTGAGTAACGAACATAAGAAAGAGGTTGAAGAATTTATTTCTTTTGCAAAGAATATAATAAAAGGGAATATTATTCATTATCGCAATATTAGAAGACAAATGATGCAAGATCTTAGATTCCATTTGTTCCAATATGGTCCCTAATTTTTTTTTCTTGGCCAAACGACCCCCAACCTCTTTAAACATGTGCAATTTAGTAATTTTCGTTAACATCTGTAAAATTTTTCACAGAATGTGTCATGTGACCCCTTATGTGACCCTTTTTTCAATAAAATGATTTAAATGCCATCATTTGAAAGACTTCTTCTTCTTCTTCTTCTTTCCCTAAATTTCATCTCCAGAACCCTAAATCTCCCCAACTTCCATCAGAGTCAATGATGAATAGTTTAAATCTCAATTACGAATAGTTTAAATCCAAAATTTTTCATGTCGACAAGACTGCTAAACCCGATCAACAGCATAAACCAAGAGAAGAAAATTAAGAAATCAATTAAAAATAAAAGATAATATATAACAGCATTATTAAGTAGGAAAAAATTACATTGATAAAGTAGAAATTCAAGGAATAAATGGAATATACTGAAGATCATCAATGTTAATGATAAGCTATCGCAGGCTACTGATATTTATCCCCAACATCTGTCGCCGACAATGGAAGACAGCAACAACAACAACAACAACAACAAAAGCAATTGCAGAAAGAAAGAAATAGCAACGACAACGACAATCACAACCCATAAAAGGACAAAAATATGTTGTCTTTCTCCCTCCTCACCTAAACGTTCTCTCTCCACTGCAAAGAAGAAAAAATGGCGGTATCTTTTAGAAAATCGAGCGGACCTATACTCCGTTCCCTTTCTCCATCAGGAAGATTCTACAGCTTTCAGTACACCTCGTTGCCTTCTTCCTCTTCCTCGTATTAGAAAGTCATGTGAGGGGCACGTGCAATTTTCTGTGAAAAATTTAACAGATGTTAACGGAAATGACCAAACTGTACCTGTTTAAAGAGATTTGGAATCGTTTGGCAAAAAAAAAAAAATTTAAAAACCAAACTGTCACTTACTAAATAGGTGGAAGATTATTTTTGCCAATAACCCTTTAACAAATAATGGCACGGTTAGCAAGTGTAATAGCTATTTATTTTCATGTCTAGGTATCTTATAGCAACAAGGAGGTACAAGATTTAGATTTCTCAACAAATATTGGGAACAAAGTGGACCTGAAGTCCCCTAGGCAATAAATTCATCCAGCTCTGAAAAAAAGAAAAAAACATTGAACTTCTTAGCCATGGCTGTCTACTAACTCTAAAGTCTAAAGTAGTCAAACCACTCTCTCAATTTCTCAAAGATGCTCAACATTGAGCTTTAGCCAATCACGAAAATCACAAAGCAGGGCAATTCTTTGAATTTTTGAATCTTCAGTTTTCTGTTTTTCAATGATAAAGGGTCCAGTTTCAAGTCTCTGTAAATCTTATAATTCCATCACATGTTCTGCCTTTTCTCACTTCTCCTGATTCACTACTTTGATAGTTGGCATTAAGCTTATATACGAAGGCCCTTCTGTATTCTTGTTGTTATTGCCTATTGGGGCAAATGTTTGGTAGAGGAATTCGTTGCTTGATTCGAATCATGATTCGTAGTTCGTTATAATATTTTCTTTCACAAAAAATTTACGTAAATCGAAAATGGTTCGAATCACATGGTTTAAATCCTCCAACCAAACGTTTGGTTTAGTGTTTCCCTTGTGTGTGTGTTTTTTGTTATTGTATATGAAAATGACAAAAAAACAAAAAACAAAAAACAAAAAAACCAAAAAGTGCTTCTAGGGTGATGGTAGTGATTTCATAATAATGGACGGGCTTTGATCTAAGGCTTTTCTAATTTGAATGTTTGTCTAATTGACCCCTTTTGAATTTTGATGTTGACACGGTTTATCAAATAATTTATTTTGGGTAGATATATGATAACTGTATCGAGCGTACCAAAGTTCTGCTTTGAAGCAATTAATTCAATAACAAAGATTTGTGAGATTAACCCTATTTTAAACACAAAATATAACAAATAATAAGAAAATAATATAATAAGTATTTGTAGTCAGATTTAAATTTTACGATAATGATAGGTTGCCTTCACCGTGGAATTCTCTTTATTTTATTTTGTTTTTCTTTCACTTGGGTTATTAACACTCGTGTTTATAAATTATAACATTGTGCCACTTTAGTTCCTCAATTTTTAATTTTGAAATATTAATAACTAAAATTTAATATGTTTGCATTTTTTGCATGACACTAAAATTGACAAATAACTCTTAAATTTTTTTTTTTTAAAATAATCATGTCTAAGTGAATATTTTACATTTAGTGATAATATTTTTATGTAAAAATAACTATTGTGTGACTGTAGAAGTGATTATCTTCGCGAAATCTCGAAAATTGTTTGTTAATTATAGTATCAAGAATCAAAATGAGAATTAGAGAATAATTTGCCAAAACTAAAGATTTATGGATCAAAATGACACAATATTCATAATTGAGGGATCAATTGTATTAACAATGATTTTATTATTTTGAGTAAATTGCACTATTGCACTTTAAAATTTCATTTTTTCCGTAATTATACTCCAAACTTTTAATTTTATAAAATCACATCTTGAACTTTAAAATAAGTAAAAATTGAGGTATAATAGTTAATGAGTATTATCAAATTGAAGGCACAAGATTCACTTGTGAAACGCAAAACTTGTTATTTTTTAAACCAGTTTATGTGCTAATTTTACATTCTAAACCTTCAATTTGACAACGCTCGTCAGCTATTGGACCTCTAATTATTACTTATTTCAAAATTTCAGGTTTAATTTGTAAAAATAATTGTGTGAGGTGTGTCATGCAAAAAACGAAATATTAGGCGCAACAAGTGCAATTTACTATTTTTTCCCGTCATTGCTTCATCAGCAATACTAGTCTTACAATTGAGATCACTTCCGACTGAATCTCATCTTCTCCGCAAACCCTAGCTCTCTATCCGACAATGTCCGCGAACTCTGACGAACCAGTGCCACAGAACGGCGTCGGCGAGCCCGAGCAGAAGCCAATTGAAGAACCGCAGTCTAAACCCGAGCTTAAACCAGAGCCACAATCCGAACCGAATTCGGAGCCGCAAGCCGAGATTGAACCGCAAACGGAGCCAGAACCGGCGAGCGTCGCAGATTGCGAGCCGGACGGTCCGAAAGAAGCCTCGATCCGATCCAATGACGACGCCCGAAGCTCGCCTTCTGCCGCCGGAGAGGCTGCGTACCCCGAGCTGAGGAAAGACCAAGGAAATCGGACGTTCACGATGAGAGAGTTGCTCAATGGACTGAAAACTGACCAAGGAAGCGACGGCGCTTATGACTCTGCGCCGTCTCCTCACAGGTTCGCTTTTCGGTTTCCACTCGAATTATGATTTCCTGTTCTTTAGGTTTTTGTTTCGTGATCTTGGAATTTTGAAGTTTCGATTTTTATGACCGAAACTTTAGGTCGTAGGATCAAACAAGACAAATTTAGTAGGATTCATTGATGCTGTTACGTTTAGGATTCTGAATTTTCGAGGATGAGGTTTATTACTTTTTTCTTTACGATATAAAATGTTGTGATCTTGTAGAAATATGGGGAATTTGTGAATTTCGAGTCTCCAATACTTTGCCTCCACTGTTTTCTTTAATTTCTTGCTGGTGAGTTTAAGATGCCGATCGAAGTGTTGTATGTAGTTTCCTTTTCCAAATGGCTGTTCTCGGGCTCATTCTGTTTGAGCTAGTTTCAGATCAGGAAACAAGGTTGTAGTTTGATGAATTGGTATCAGGCTTTGGTGATTTGAGAAAACAATAAAGCTTTAGTACAATTCTAAGTGTAGTTAGTATTGAAGTTACACGAAACTCCTGCTTGCAAGCGAAATAATTGCTATTATAATTGGAGATTTAGAAAATTTTAGAAGTATAAGCTCATTTAAAAAAATAGTAATTTCCACCCTCATTTTCTCTTCCTTTATGAAAATCTATTTATTTACTTGGTCCTCTGAATTGTATCAGTCAAGAAAGCCCTCAGCAACAACAGACAGATCAGAACAATGCTGCGATGGAGTTGATTAGTAGTGTAACTGGTGTCGATGAGGATGGTCGTTCTCGCCAACGTGTTCTTACATTTGCTGCCAAGAGGTACCATCATCTTATCCCTCTTGTTGTACTTCTCATCTTCGCTAGTTACTATAAGGCTGAAAGTTTAATACTTGTCATAACGTCTATGCAAATTTGTAGGTATGCTAGTGCAATAGAGAGAAATCCAGATGATTATGATGCACTTTACAATTGGGCATTGGTTCTTCAGGTCTGCATACATTCTTTGCTTGATTTGGTAACACAAAGTAAAAAATATTAGTTTTATTTACTTATCCGTTTACTCTACTATAGGTAATGAGATAGATTTGTGGTATACTCTTGTTCATGTATGGCCACGATGTATCTGAAAATCTTTGAAGTGCGCGATAGAGAGAAGAGATATTTTCTTTGTATGTGCTGGTGAAGATTTGCTATCATTCTCTATATTGTTTCTGAAGAATGGAATATTGATTGCTTGGTAGCCAATAGAAATTGTAGAGCATATATTGACATGAATTGGGATCAGAATACATCAAATGTGCTAATATTTTCCTCCAAGAATGCACATTTTGGATATCTCACTTTTTGTGTAAAATATGATATTATTTCTGAGAAGGAGTTAACATTGCATAGTTATGTTTGTAAGTAAAGCAACCTGACTCTGTTTTCACAATCCTCAAATGGTATGCAGGAAAGTGCAGATAATGTCAGTACAGACTCTACTTCACCTTCAAAAGATGCATTGCTCGAGGAAGCTTGCAAAAAATATGATGAAGCTACCCGCCTTTGCCCAACTCTTCATGATGTACGTGCACTTGTCCCCCATTATGATCTGACACCTTAAACAACAGTTGGATTATAAATTAAATGTAATAGTTTTTGAAATGGGACACCTTAAAAAATCTGATACTTTGATTAATCATTTAAGTGATATATGTTCGTGTATAAGTTATAGGAAGTTAATAACCATCCAACTAATATTAAGGAAGTGTTTGCTGTTTGTTGCTCGGCAGGCTTTTTATAATTGGGCTATAGCAATTTCTGATCGAGCAAAAATGCGTGGCCGTACAAAGGAAGCTGAAGAATTGTGGAAGCAGGTCAGAATATATAACCTTGGTACTTTAGTCGTGCTGCACTTTTCACGTCTGTTTTTTGATGCTTTGGAGACTCCTTAAGGGAAATGTAACGCACAGATCATTTAATTTGTTTTCGCAGGCTACAAAGAACTATGAAAAGGCTGTCCAACTAAACTGGAACAGTCCCCAGGTAGGTCTGAAGAAGTAGTTATGTAAGGTTGTGGCCATATCTTGTCTGAGTATGAATTTCTTATAGAATATTAGTTTTTTTAAGAGAAAATTTTCTTCTTTCCTTAACTTTTATAATTTTGTTGTAAAATTATATGCATTTTATGTTATTGATTTTTATGAATTACTCTTGAGAAACATGAGCTAACTTATTTGCATCTTGTCTTCTTGTATACCTCAACGTTAACCCTATCTGTATCTGATATGCATTGCAGGCACTTAACAATTGGGGACTTGCTCTACAGGTATTTTGCCTTTGAATCAACCGCATTTTTCTTGTCCTTTTCTTTTGGGCAAATAAATATTCCTTGTTTCTAGGATGTAAACATGTAGGTTTTACTCTTTTTTGGAATGTATTGAGATTCTGCTTTTGGAAGTATAATTTATTATCTCATTTTAATTATAAAATTCAGGAACTTAGTGCTATTGTGCCTGTTCGGGAAAAGCAAACAATTGTAAGAACTGCAATTAGCAAGGTACAACTCTTTTGAAACATCAGGGTAATAGGATGACTGCATAGGAAAACCAGCAATTGTATTTTACGCTCTGTCTCTTGATAAATTTTTGTCATAAACATATTTCAGTTCTCTTTTATTGCAGTTCCGTGCAGCTATTCAATTGCAGTTCGATTTTCATCGCGCGATTTATAACCTGGGAACTGTTCTGGTAAGTTTGTTACTTAAAGTTTAGGATAGCTTGGTCACTGTAACTTCTACTATTTGCACTGTTCTTTTGCAGTAAATAATGAGAATCCTAAAGTTTTCATCGCTTATTCACCCATGTTGTTCTTAATTCCAGTATGGACTAGCAGAAGACACTCTAAGAACCGGGGGATCTGGCAGTCCCAAGGATGTTTCCCCTAATGAGTTGTACAGCCAATCTGCTATTTACATTGCAGCTGCTCATGCGTTGAAACCAAATTATAGCGTAAGTACATTTGCTTATTTATATTTCTTACTTCATGTCTTCGTACTTTTTATATTTACTTGGGTTCCGTTATTCTCTAAGTGTTCATCCTCTTGCTTATTTACAGGTTTACACCAGTGCCTTGCGGCTGGTGCGTTCCATGGTAATTACTCTGTCAGAACTCTTTCTGGAATCTCATCATCAAAACATTTTTTCTTGTATAAATTCTCTGGATTAAACATTTTGGGCCTATAAGATTGGCACATATATGATATGAGAATATAGCATCAATTTTGTGATTTTCGCGTGGACTCTGCAAAATCAATAAACTAGACCTTTCCAGTGTATTATGATGATGTTCCTTGTTAGTGATCCCATAGTATGGGATTAAATGGAACAGTAACTAGTCACTAATAAAAGCAGTTAACTTAAGAAAAAATAGAAGCACTCCATTCATGAATGAAAGCAAAAACAAATTAGTGAGAACAAAAATCAAGCTTCTGAGGCCAGTGAAGTTCCCCTGATTTTCAATAATCTGGACAATTAATAACCCTTAACGTGGAGAGGAAAAAAATAGAAATCTTTAGAACCTGCCCTAGAATTAGGTGAACCAGGATCTTTATGATCACTTAATAGATTAAACGATAAATTTCTTCTAAAAATAGTGCTATATGCATCAAATTGTTCACCATATTTGAATACCAATGAGCAATAATCTTAGGATTATTATAACTGGTGCCTCTTGAACTTTAGGGTCATTACCAGTTTTCCCCTCGAACTTTAAAAACTCTCACTTTACCCTATGAATTTGAATTGTTCCCACTTAGCCCCTTCTATTGGAATTTTTGTTAAAACTATGGAATTCCGAATACTAGAAGATACCAGGCTGTAATTAGGAGATATGCTAGGCTGTAATTAGGAGATCTGCTAAGCTGTAAATAGCTGTAGGATTTGGTTCTGTAGATAGTTGTTAGTTTCCTTCTCTGCAGGATTTGATAGCTGATAGCTGAAATCAAGGAATTACCAGCATGTTGGTAATCTTCCTTTTCCTATAAATGTATATCTCGGCACCATGAATAACATAGAAGAAATTTCTCTTTGTTTTTCTTAAAAAACAAATAGAAATAAAGAAAGTAATGTAGTCAAATGGTCTTTTTGTTTGAATATCTGTTGAAAGCAAATGGATAAAAACCACATGACCACTCTTAACCTCCCCCTTTTTTTATGATTTTAGCAAAAATTCTTACAAAAGGACTTAAATGGGACTAACCTGAAATTCAATGGGCAAAGTGAGAATAATACGCCCTCCTCTGTTCCCTTTTTTTTCCCCCTCCTTTTTTTAAGGAAGAAGTTTTTAGATATATATATTTTTTTCTTATTGATAGATATGGTTATCTTGAATGAAAGGAGTAACTCACTACAAAAAATATCAATTTTCAGGACTTGTATATTTTGATTCATTCTTTGTTGTGTGAAGGATTCGACATGATATAACTGACAAAACTAAATCTTTTACAGCTTCCTTTACCATATCTTAAAGTTGGGTATCTAACTGCGCCACCTGCGGGGAAACCAATTGCACCTCATAATGAGTGGAAACGATCACAATTTGTTTTGAATCATGAGGGCCTTCAACAGGTAAAGTATAGCAACATTTCCTACTGTGAGCGAATAAATTATCTGCAATACACCATTTGCTTTAGTGCAGAATCGTTTTGATTTTATTACACATTTACACTTACTTATTTGTCTTGATCTTTATTCCTTGCATAATTTCTTTTTTCTTTCGCGTAATTTCTTTTTTCTTTCTCTTCATCCACCTCACCAGATTAGTAAAGGTCAACAGAGACAGGTACCCCCAAGCCTCTCTGGTAGATCAGATGCAACGAAGATCGACAAAAGGGCCGTCAAAGTTGATGTTCTAGATATCGTTTCCGTGTCAGCATGTGCTGATCTGACCTTGCCACCTGGTGCAGGCCTCTGCATTGATACAATTCATGGAACCATCTTTTTGGTAAGAATCAGACATTCAGTCACTGCTCTAAAAGTTCATTTTCTAAGGATATTGCGTCTAGCTTTTCAAGTCTGGACTTCATTGTTCTTATATACAAAGACCTTGTCTAGCTTTGGCATATTATAATTAGTTTCCTTTAAAGTACTGCTACGTTAGAGTTGCTGCGTGGAGATTATATTCCCTAGTCTTTTCATCTCTAATTGAGCAAATCTACTTTTACTGTCTTTTTGGTTATGCATTTAGATTTCATGGAAAAAAGAAAACTTTGTTTCAAGGAATCTGAATAAGGTCGACAATCAGTGTTGATTATTTGTTTGTTTCTCATATTTGGTTAAGCTTAATAGTAGTATTATAAACTGAGCTTCCTCGTAAACAGTGATCATAGCTTTTTCTCAAGAGAGAGAGAGAGAGGGGGAAAAAAAAGAGAAGAGATAGACAAACACACGCGCATGCACATACGAATCCTACATCTTCTTTCTTTCTTTTTTCCTTTTTTTTTTTAATTTTAATACGAGTTCTCTATATATTCCTTATTCATTTGAATCCTTGAAGTGCAATTGTCCAAATTGCAGTCAATGTGGAAATTTTTTTCCCACGTTTCCAAGATTATTTGGGAGAATTGTTCTTAAATTCCTAATCTACTATGAAAATATGTCGATATTTCTTCGTATGCGAAAATAGTTTGCAGACTGATGTGACCTTATTTTAATCAAAGCATTTGCTCTCTGATCCTTCAGGTCGCTGATTCTTGGGAATCCCTTGATGGATGGCTAGACGCTATCCGTATAGTCTACACGATCTATGCTCGAAATAAGAGTGATGTTCTTGCAGGTATTATAACAGGGTGACTCAACACCCACCCCCAAATTAAATGTTTAACCAATGACATGACTTTGTTGAGTTGATGATGTACGATGTATGTATAAGATTGCTTGCTCAAATAAAATTTTTTGTATATTCTCAAATTTTGAGACTGTACTTCTCGATGAAGAATCAATTTTGTTACTTCAATTTTTCATATGGTTGCTGTTTTTCACATTTCCGTAAGATTTGGACCTGGAATTCAACGAATTGAATTTTCGATGAACCCTAGTAGCTTAATGTTCAAATCTATGAGTTGTAGGCCCATCCTCAAATTTCTAAGGACTTATTCGGTTGCATTTTTGAGTTATAGTGATTTGAGTATAGATTTTGAGTTGAATTTGAGTTATAATTTGAGTTGAAGTTGTAATTTGAGTTTGTGTTTAGATGTGCACATTTGAATTATGGTTTGAATTGAGAATCTATTTGAGTTTGTGTTTGGGTGAGTCAAAACTTGAATTTGTATTTAGATAGCATATTAATAAAAACTCGGTGATCGAAGATTTTAATAGGGTATATGAATGAGATTTTATTCGTCTCTTCATTGTGAACGCATAGAAAAAAATCATCTCAATCGGGAGTTAAAACAAAAGGTTATGGTGTTTTTAAAAATAGAAAAAATATTATTTATTAATTTAAATTTGAGTTTAAGAACTTGAGTTGAATGGGGAACTTGAATTTAGATTTTAACCTCAATATTAAGTTAAAACTCGAGTTCAAATTTAAATTCAAATTCAAATTTTATAAAAGAACATAAATTTAAATAAAATTATAATTTGAGTTTAAATTTTTGTTGAGTTTTGATCTAAAAAAACAAGCCTTAATTATTAATTATTTGTGCTGGGAGTCGGTTGGGAGAATAGATGTGGGTCCGGTTAGAATTTTGGCCTGTAAGATTTGGAAACTGACATAATCTAGCATATACTGACTTAGGAAGCCAAAAGTGGGCGATGAATATTCTAGTTGATCGGGAACAGCACTTTTTATCCCATCTCTCCTCCTTACCTCTCTATTTTGTCACTTACCTTGCATCAATTCAAGAGCACGCCATCAATTCACTAACCAAAAGTCAAGAAAAATGCCAAAATTGTAAGGAATATAATAAAGAAGAAAGCTAGCTACTACTAGCCATTCAAGCTGTAGAGAGTCACGATACATAAATCTTATTGTCATTGATATAAAAAAGGTACAACAGCTTCGCATCAGTCTGCACTTTTCCTCATTCACAAAAACATTTGCATATCTCAAAGATGTGATTCCTATTGAACCTGAAAAAGGGCTAATTTATAACTTATGAAACTTGCTATCTGACCTCTAGCGTTATATAGCCCGTGAACCAATACTTTGTTTTCCTAGGATCCTACAAATTTCATACAGATTGGGGGTTTTACTTTGGTCAAGGCAAGAACCGAAGCAGGAAGAGTCCACATCCCTTCCCCACAAATCAGCCCTGAAGCCACAGCCGGAACCATCATCTCGGCGTTCTTGGTGTTAAGCTTGTGCCATAGAAACACAATCAAAGTCCCAACACACATATCAATGGCGAAGTAAGCGCCAACCAAGAAAGGCACACCCATAACCATCGGAAGCGGCATCCATTTCCCAATCTTTTTCGGTGAAAAATCCCTCACAATGTTGACCACAACAGCAAAGGCAAAGAACCCCAAACAGAGCTGGAGACAATGGCGTGGTAGAGCTGAAAATCCCTGAACTCCAAGAATAGCCATGTTTCTGTAGATTAAGGCGTAAGGGGCTTTGAATTCCCCGTATGGGTTTCCCACGTCAAATGCCTTGTAGAACAAGAAAAAGCTTAGAGGAGCTGTGATACAGCCCAGAGCTGTGCCAATGGCTTGGCTCACAAACATTGCTCTTGGGGACGTGAAAGTTAGATGGGCAGTTTTGAAGTCCTGCATGAGAGTACAGGCCACAGAGACGACAGACTTGATCACACCGCAACCGGCAAGCCCCGCCATGACTCCGTTTTGTTTCCCACTGAGAGCCGCGAGGATGAAGAGGGCTACTTTGCCATAGTTGTAGGCCATGTTTATGTCGGTTAGACCGGCTCCGTAGGCGTTGCAGAAGGCAAGAGACGGGGCTAGCATGTAGGCCACAACTACATAGTACCATTTGAGTTGTGGGAACAGGATGGGGATCACAATTATGGAGACGACGGACAGGATTATGTATCCTACAACTCCAACCCACATGGGGATGGTTTCTCTGAGGAAGATCTCGTTTTGCTTCTCTTCAATGGGTTTCCCCTCCCTTTCAATGGCTGTAGGTTTGATAAAACAGAATCTTAGGTTAGAAGAGTGTCTTTCAATTGCTCAAAACCTAATAGTGATTGATTAATGAATTCATATTATAGATATTGAGAGTTCTAAAGGTTGCTCATATATTACCCGTGTTATTTCTGTTCTTTAATCTGTCAAGGATGTTGATGATCGTCACAGCTAATATTTTGACAAAATTGTAGAGCCCATCTCCAAGGATTAGAGCAACAGATAGAAAAGCCTGCCGAGAAATGAAGGCATATTATAAGTTAAAGTTAGAAATAGTGAGGGTTTTCTGCAGCAGAAGGAAAATAAGACTTGGATGCAAAAAGTGAGACCTTGTAACCGTAGAGGCTTTTCATGTCACTTTCCTCTAGACTTTCAGGGAACCATTGTCCTTTAAGTTGAGAAATAAGAGGCCACAATACTCCATAAGAGAGCACAGCTCCTAGAAGCAGGGACAAGTTGACTTGGTGGGAACAAATCATCCCTGCTCCCACGTAAGTTGTGTTGAAATCGAAGTAGAAACTGCGAAAATAACACAAAATTCTCATTACATAAGGGTAAACACGAAAAACAAAGAGGCCGTTTAGTAAACAGGTTCAAGTGTTTTCAATCAGCGTTCGACAAAACTTTTGAGGCTCGGTTCAAACCAATAATTTCATGTTTTGAACCAACAATTCAAACCCCATGTTTCAAACTTTCCATTTCAAGCCACAAAAGTTCACACCAAATATTGAAAGAGAGTTCATGAATTGGGTTTGTGAGAACTTTGCAAAAACTAAAACCTACCTGTTTTTCCAAGCCTGCAATCCAAATGTAGGGAACTGCGCAAACCCGCACTCTTCTTCTTTTTTACTGTAAAACCACTTGAAAAATCCCCACAAGAAACTGAAGGAGAAATAATTCAAGAAACCTCGTACTTGCTTCCTGAAGAATGTTAAGGTCAATGATCATTAGTTTAAACTAATTTGATTCTAATATGATCTTTTAAACATATATAATAAGAGCCTAGAAGTAAATTATTTTACTTAGCCATTTTATTATCTCCACGAGTGTGGAAACCGTTAATGAGAACTGCAGTTGCCAAGCCACTTGGGTAAGTCAACTTCAGGTCCACTATCATGATCTGTCCAGCAATAGTTAAAAAATAAAATAAAAAATTAATAAAAATTAATAAATAATAAATAAATAATTAAAA
Organism: Morus notabilis; assembly: GCF_000414095.1. Taxonomy (NCBI): domain Eukaryota; kingdom Viridiplantae; phylum Streptophyta; class Magnoliopsida; order Rosales; family Moraceae; genus Morus; species Morus notabilis. Next base: position 90,843 of record NW_010362392.1, read on the forward strand.
AAATTAAAAGAAGGTCCATAACTGTTTTGTGCTTCAATTTTCAAGGTAACTGAGGCCTCGTTCTTTTCGCTGATTCGAGTTTAGAATTTGAGTTTTGTTATAGTAAAAAGCTCTCAGAAACAGTCACATTTAACTTTTTTACTACAGTAAAAAATTCTTACACAACATCACATCTCAACTCGAATTGGCGAACCAAACGGGCCCTGAAGTTGTTCCTATCCGACTTCAAAGAAGTGAATAAAAACCTATTATTTATGTCCCAACTTTCCTTTTAAACTTTCTACCTAAACAAAAAAGTTTCCTCATTCAAACTACTAGAATTTAATAAAGAAATGGTTGCTTTCTATGCTGATTTTGGCTTTTGGGCTTCAATAAAAACAACAGGATTAAAATAACCCAAAAAGAAAAAGGGGAGACAAAATCATCATTAAATAATTGTCTGAAGTCTCCAAGGTATGCTGATGTAACGTCTTGATATCATCTTGCAGTTTTTTTAATAAAAAGGAGATCAATGGAGAATTAAAGTACCTTTCTTAGAGGAATTAAGACAAAAAGGCCGACAAAGCAAACCAAGAAAAGATAACCACTCATCCAACCAAAACCAGGTTCCTTGGTACTACTCAAAGTGTTTCCCTCAGCGTGCTTTCCTGATAACTCATATGTCTTCTTGTTTAGTCCCAATAAATATGATGCAAAACCTCCTGAAATATTCATACAGAAACTTGCTCTTTAGAACCAGAGAGAATGAAAAGGAAGAAGAAAGTTAACGAAAAGTGGATAAAAAGATAAATTTTTTTTTTGGCTACAATTTAACCTCCAACAGCTAGGCTACAGCAGGCCACAGAACAAGTTTGTATCATGGTATTCTCTTGCCGAGTGAAGGGCTTCGCCGTGTATCCAAACTTTTGAACCGCTTTATTCCATGTCCTGATGAACACATAGGCGAGGAGAGCGGCGGAGACGTTGAAATTAGGAACAACCCCGGTTGTGAGGTTCAGCTTCATGGCTATGACGCTGTAGACACTTCCAATCACAATGCTTGACAGGACTCCTCTCACTGTCAAGTACTTATTCCATGGTTGATCCTCCTCAATGACTTGGTGCTCGTCTATGTTTTCTTCCAAGTCGTCTCTCTCGTCGATCTCCTTCTTCTCTATTGCTTCACGATCTCCCATGTTCATTTCGCTGCATAACATAATTATGGAAAAAAAAATACACTAAGGTCATGTTGATTCCCACTTCCTAGGCTTAGCTTAAAACAGAAAACAGTTATTATATTTAGTCAAGTGTGAAACTATGAGATGTGAAAAGCTTAGTTAAGATGGATAAGAAATCTATGCAAGTAATAATGTCACCTTGGATGGATAGAACTTAAATCCCACTAAAGAGTTGAAGTATCTAAAGCAGTTCCTGTTTTGTTTGAGGAAATAGCAAAAAGTGACTTAATAAAATAAGGTAGTGGAAGGAAAACTTGGCAGAAAGTGCTTCATCAATTCCTATGGAACACTTATATTTATAGCAATTATTATGGCAATTGAAAAATGAAGGCTACTACTCAGTATCACAGAGGCATTGGCTTGACTTGTCTGACCCCTTATTATTGACATTTCTCTTTTATTATTACTTATTATTGAGGTGGTTATGATAATCTTTTTGTGGGATAGATATTCTCTCATTGAAAGTGGTTTAAATTCGACCATTGAAAATTTGCATCTTGTAACTTGTAACCAGGCATGTGGGGTCCGTGTGTCATCCACATTGAGTAGAAAATGATGTGTTCAAAAAGAGAAAAAAAATGAAAAATTGCTCTGTTTACTATGATAAAAGTAAGGCAGATTCTCTTCTCTCTTGGATAACAAAGAAAATGATGACCCTCCTTTGTAGTGCCTCAAATCACCTATGCAGCCTAGTTCCATCCACCGTCTAAAACCCACTTTCAAATGAAGAAGGGTATTTCTTGAGTTGGTAAAGTCTCCTTATTAGTGTATTTTATTATTACGGAATCTGATATAAATTTAACGGCTGAAAACCTAGAGTTTTTTTTTTTATGCCAACTAGAGAAATCCCAAAAAGGAAAAAAAAAATGGACACCCAGTATTTGCTCATTCACTGATCCAGATCATCATTTTATTCTTATTCCAAGAGCATTATATTGTAACAGAACTAAACAGAAGAAAACGCATCCAGTTGATATTGCTGGATTTATTTATATGCACAACTGCGTATAATATGCGTATAATATGCAGAAAAAAAAGGTCTTAATACACCTTTAATATATTGCTTTGATTAATCCAAAATGCTATTATTCATACATGTGAAACCATTTTCTGTCATTTCCTGAAGTTACATCCACATGTGATCATTACTACGTACAATTATAAAACTATAATCATCGTACTTATCTGTATGGACATACGGGATTTATGTAGTCGGTCTATGAAAAGTATATCAAGACTTTTTATATGATTAAGCCAAAGGAATAATTAGTGCCATGATTTTTACTCAAATACATAGAGAATGAAACGCAATCCCAACCAAAAGGAAGCAAACAAACATGATATTCATCAATAGCCACTAGACAGTCCATGTGGGGATGGTAAGGACCTATCATATAAAGCAATGCTCGTGAGCTTGGCACACGCAAACATAATTTGTCGCCATCTATGTCTGTTGGATTATCATGCAGTAGGATACCGCTAGGTACAGTTTTAAACCGTCAGATTTAGATTAAATTTTGTTAAATTCTATATATTTTTATATGATATGATCGTAATATGATAAGATGGTTTTAAACACCAATACGCGGGTGTGTGTTTTTTTTATATATCATTATTATTATTATTGGAACATGCATAGTGGGAAAGCATATTTTGACCCCAGCTTATAAATGCTCTGAGGGTCGGCCGAGATGAAACGGAATAATTACTGATTGCAATTTGGATTCTGGCCAAAAGCTCAAGTTTATTGCCATAAAATTCAACTACTTTAGTGGAAAATTCAAAAGCTTAATTAATTATTCATGATTCTCTATAGTGTTTTCTCTTACAAAAAATACACGTAAAACGAAAATAATTCTAGGTTTTAAGCATTTCTTAGGGTTTTTTCGGGTCTATTTTGGGTTTTTTAGAATTTTAGGGTTTTTTCATGTTAATTAGAGTTTTTAGAGTTTTTTTGGGTTTTCTAAGGTTTTTAGGGTTTATTTAGGAGTTTTTTGTATTTTTAGGGTTTTTATGATTTATTTAGGGTTTATTTAGGATTTTTTAGGGTTTTCTTAGCGTTTTTAATATTTTTTAGGGGTTTTGTACTTTTTAAGGTTTATTTAGGATTTTTTTAAGGTTTCTAAGAATTTTTTAGCCTTTTATAATTCTAAATACATAAACCAAACGTCCTCTAAGAATTTATTCTTGATTTGGTTACGTGTGCATACTTTTTTTCAATTTTGTTTTATTTTGATGCGATCTTTCTTCTAGAATTGCACACAAACTAATAGTAATAGCTCCTTAAGAATTCTATACGGGACAAAAAAAAAATGAATAGTAATGATAAAATTACGACAATGGCAATAATATTGATAGTGACAGTATTGATAATCGTGATAATATAATTATAGCACTTAACAATAGAAGAAAAGAAAGAAGCTACTTAACAAGTCTCTTACTTTTAACTGTTTATGCTATTCGTCATTTTAAATTTTAGGTTTGGAATAAATTGGCTATAGTTTGTCCTACTTTATGCTCCTTTTTACCATTTTCATAATTTTAGACTTATTCAAAGATAGATCCCAATAAATCAGAATAATTAAATTGCACTTTTAGGATGAACATAAAATAAGTGCCCCACAAAATGATCTTCCTTTTTTTCTTTTTTCTTTTTTTCTCTCTCTCTTTTTGAACATCAACTGAAAGCCAACATGGACCCCATTTATACACTGCTCTGCAGAGTGGACGAACATAAATATTTAGGACTATAATGGGCGCACAGGAAGTTTCAATTTTGCTCTTTCCATGCTCTATGGCCATTAAAAAGTTGTATATATAATATTATAATAGTATTGGACTTTGTTCGGGAGGATCTCTTTATTGATAAAGATAGTTTTTAATCGTTAATTTAGATTAAAATCATAATAGATTAAAAAATTATAGAGAATAAATAGTTTGTGATATAGATCTGTTAACTAAAAATAAAAAATTTTCAGTAATAATTTTTTCTTATTCTACTAAAAAATTCCGTATGATCCCCACTCCACTACTTAGTGATGTAAACTCTCCTAAAAGGAAGATGCAAAACTAGAGGTAATCATAGATCAAGAGCAACATTTTTCTGGCCTGTGGGTTCTCCATTTTATGCATAAATCTCAATACTGTTTTAGTCAACTTTTTGTGTGACTCTTGTAGTTTGTCCTCTATTAGAAACAGATCCTATTGTCAACGATACTACGATAGTACTAATTATATGAGGTCACTTTTGAAGATATTGCGCCCACTAAAGAGTCTTCCACTAAACTTACACATTCAACCTTCCGTCGCTTTTCATGAATCTTTGCTGGGCTCCTGCGGATAGATTTGCCCACTTTTAAACGAAACTATAATTAATATGGACAATTCTAAAATTTATCTCACTTTTTCACTTTCTTTTATTACGTATATCAAGTTTAGATCTCAAATATTAAATAAAACGAAAAAATAATCTCATCCATTGGATTTTTTTTTATTATTATTCGTTAAGTGTGTTGTTAATTAGAAAAGAAAATATCTTTAGAGAGACGTGTTTGACTAGCAAAGGACTTAATCATCTTCATTAATTGTAGAAACATTACAATTTATAATTTGATAAACAACAACTAACTAAAGTCATAGCCTTTAACGTGCCATGGTTACAAACGTGCATGACAGAAAAATCAACAACTTCCTAAAAACTAGGTAGACTACTTTGAATCATTCAAATGTAAAACAAAGTTTGACAACGTGGCTGAACCACTTCTGCATCGTGGCAGCACTCTAAAACACATGTCTAACACTCCTCCTTGTTTAGATGCTACACATTCCAAGTGTCATTCTCAGGAACTTGAACTTGCTAGCTGGTAAGGGTTTAGTAAAAACGTCAGCTATTTGCTCTTTTGTTTTGCAATAAATAAGAGTTACAACACCATCCTTCTGCACTTCCCTCAAGAAAAACAGCTTGATGTTGAAATGTTTAGTTTTCCCGTGAAAAACTGGATTATGAGAAATAGCTATTGCAGCTTGATTATCAACAAAGATCTTAGTGTCTTCTTTCTGCTCAAGATGAAGATCACTCAATATCTTCCTCAGCCACAAAGCTTGATTTACAGCAGCAGTTGCGGCAACAAACTCTGCTTCAGCAGTAGATTGAGCTATTGTTTCTTGTTTTTTTTAACTCCATGAAAAAACTCCTGATCCAAAACTAAAGCAGTACCCTGAGGTACTTTTCATGTCATCAATAGATCCTGCCCAATCACTATCAAAGAAACCAAACAACTTGAACTCCTTGCTTTTCTTGAACTTGATGCCAAAGTTGATTGTGCCTTTGATGTATCTAACCACCCTCTTAGCAGCCTTCAAGTGTATTTCACTTGCACAGTGCATGAACCGTGATAAAATACTCACAGCAATCAAGATGTCAGGTCTAGTTGCTGTAAGATACTGTTGGGAATAGTGTACTAGAAGCATGAGATGTAATAGGATATTTATTATTTAATTAATAAAAGAGTTTATTCATCATTTTATGTGCATATATTTATGAATATTTTATGAATATCAAATGAAAATTTCGTGATTGTTTATGTAACCTTAAACATAGTATATAAGTGTTATATACGAGAGGATAGTGTTTAAGGATAATAATAAAAAACATTGTTCATGATGAATTTAATTAAAGTTCAGAATCTTTAATTAAAACATTATTAATACATGTCATTCCCATTTAGAATGGAACGGTGTTATCCGCACTGTTAATATGGCGAGATATTGAATGAGTGTATTTCGCATAATAAGATTATGTGGAACAAGGACACAGACACAATATGAATTTCTAATAATTTCTGTTAAGCATAGAAATTCTAATTGAGTCTACCGATGATCATATATAGGATGATCTTAATCCTGAGTTCTTAACAAACTCCTATTTATGGATTTATGTCTTTGATTTACTCAGCACGGATTCCGAGACCTTGAATCCTATTCCTTGTATTTTGGAGACATAATGAAATAGGTAGCTGGGAATGTTATTATACGAGATGGAATCCATTCCTTCTTGAGAAAGAAGTAGATAAATAATTCTCTTGAGTGTTGATTCGGTACTTGGATTAGTAAGAGCGCTCTGGTTCATGAATGTGTTTTATGAATCACTATCCATTAGAGAATCAATAGTACTCAAGGATGCAGATATAATTAGAGAGGTTAACGGATTCTACCTGACTCTAATTATGAATTATTTATGGAGGATTAATCTATATGTAATGACTACCAGAGATAAAGGACAAAATGGGAATTTTAGAATTACGGAATTCTAAAATTAAATACTCAAAAAATAATTAATTGAGAATTAATTATTATTTAAATAATGTGATTATTTAAATTTGAATTTGAATTGTGAACATAATTTAAATTTATCCTTTTGAACTTATTTGATAAGTTGTTCAATTTAGAATTCAAATTAATTTAAGTTTGACTTAAATTCGAATTTGAATTTGAATTAAAATTGGACTACAGGATAAATGATGATTTTTCTTTCTTCCCTATCTGCTATTGGCGCCACACACAGGAAAAAACCCTAATAGTGTGGCCGGCCACCTTATGGATAAGGGGAAGGGATTTTTTGTTCCAAAATTCAAATTTGTGATAGGAATTTGATTCTGTTTTGAAGTTTGACTTCTACTCTTTAAAATAATTTTCAGCACTAAGAGTTAGGTGTGGCTGAAATTCTCATTGAAGATAGAGAGGACAACTTTTTCCCCCAAAAATTCCACATCGTGCATGCGTTGGTATTTGTGGAAATTCGAGTGTTTAAGAAACCTGTTTTGTCTCACGTGTGCCCACACACACGTCTACGTGGAATCAAGGAATTGACGTGGAAGACTCTAGTATTCTAAACACAAAACTTGGAGCAAGGACTGTTCGTGGTCAAAGAACTCAAGTTATCATCCGAGTCGGCTTCCAAGTATTTTTCCGGATTGAGTTCTTGATATATAAATTAATGCGATTAATTTATTCGTGCATAAATTAATATAATCTATAGAGTATCTCAAAAGTTTTTTTAAAATTTTTGTTATACACGATCCGCCTCTCCCCACGCTTCCGCGGCCGAATTCGATTCGGCAACCAACAGATACATCATACACCCAATCAAACTTCTAAAGTGTGCCTCATCCACTTTTTCAGTTCCATCTTCCTTGCTCAACTTTTCCTTTTGATTCATAGGAGTGCTCATTGACTTGCAATCTTCCATGTGAAACTTCTTGAGAATTTCCTTTGCATACTTCTTTTGACAAATGAAAACTTCATCTTGACTTTGCTTGATCTCCATTCCGAGAAAATAAGTCATCAATCCAAGATCAGTCATCTCAAATACTTTCATCATTTCCAGCTTAAATTCATCAATCAAAGCTGCATTATTTCCAGTCACCAAAAGATCATCAACATAAAGAGAAATAACAAGAATATCAACCTCACAGTGCTTGATGTAAAGAGTGGACTCAGATAGGCTTTTTACAAAGCCTAAACTTAGCAGATGATCATCAATTCTACTGTACCAGGCTCTTGAAGCTTGCTTCAATCCATAGAGAGCCTTCTTGAGGAGATAAACTTTGTCTTCTTCTCCTTTCTTCACAAAGCCTTCGGGTTGCTCAACATAGATTTCTTCTTGCAAGAAACCATTTAGAAATGCTGATTTAACATCCAACTGGTACACTTCCCAGCCCTTTTGTGCTGCAACAGCAAGTAGCAGCCTAATGGTGTCTAGCCTGGCCACTGGTGCAAATGTGTATGAGTAGTCCACTCTAAAAATCTGAGCGTAACCTTTAACCACAAGCCTCGCCTTTTGCTTGTTGATGGAGCCATCAGCATTGAGCTTGGTTCTAAACACCCATTTGACCCCAATGACTTTTCTATCTTGAGGTCTGTCAACAAGCTGCCATGTCTTGTTTTTCTCGATCATGTACAGCTCCTCCTTCATTGCAACCATCCAGTTTTGATCAAGTTTTGCTTCTTCAAAACCTGCAAGCTCACAAACTGCAATGTTGCATCTCTGATAAACATCATAAAGCAATCTAGTGCCTCTGACTGGAATGTCATCCACCATGTCATTCTGCCAGTCTCCCATGCTATGTTCTGCTATGTCCGAAACATGAAGCTTGAGTATTGGATTCATCTTCTTTGCATCATCCCAGTTCCACTCTTCATCTTCCATAAAGTGCACATCCCTGCTTATAACAATTTTTTCAGTTTGTGGCTGAAAAACTTTATAGGCTTTTGAAACCGAGCTATAACCAATGAAGATGCCTGGAAGTGCTCTTTTATCTAGTTTATCTCTCTTGATCTGTGGAACATGAGTGAAGCACAAACATCCAAATATTTTAAGGAAATTCAGAGATGGTTTATAACTATATCATGCCTCAAAGGGTGTTTGATCCCTCAGTGCTCTTGTGAAAAGCCTGTTTTGCAAAAAAACAGCAGTGTTTGCTGCTTCGGCCCAAAACTGCTTTGGTAGGTTCTTCTCATGTAGCATACATCGTGTCATCTCTAATATGAACCTGTTCCGTCTCTCAATTCTAAAATTTATCTCACTTTTTCACTTTCTTTTATTACGTATATCAAGTTTAGATCTCAAATATTAAATAAAATGAAAAAATAATCTCATCCATTGGATTTTTTTATTATTATTTGTTAAGTGTGTTGTTAATTAGAAAAGAAAATATCTTTAGAGAGACGTGTTTAACTAACAAAGGACTTAATCATCTTCATTAATTGCAGAAACATTACAATTTATAATTTGATAAACAACAACTAACTAAAGTCATGGCCTTTAACGTGCCACGGTTACAAACGTGCATGACAGAAAAATCAGCAACTTCCTAAAAACTAGGTAGACTACTTTGAATCATTCAAATGTAAAACAAACTTTGACAATGTGGTTGAACCACTTATGCATCGTGGCAGCACTCTAAAACACATGTCTAACACTCCTCCTTGTTTAGATGATGCACATTCCAAGTGTCATTCTCAGGAACTCGAACTTGCTAGCTGGTAAAGGTTTAGTAAAAACATAAGCTATTTGCTCTTCTGTTTTGCAATAAACAAGAGTTACAACACCATTCTTCTGCACTTCCCTCAAGAAAAACAGCTTGATGTTGAAATGTTTAGTTTTCCCGTGAAAAATTGGATTATGAGAAATAGCTATTGCAACTTGATTATCAACAAATATCTTAGTGTCTTCTTTCTGCTCAAGATGAAGATCACTCAATATCTTCCTCAGCCACAAAGCTTGATTTACAGTAGCAGTTGCGGCAACAAACTCTGCTTCAGCAGTAGATTGAGCTATTGTTTCTTGTTTTTTCGAACTCCATGAAAAAACTCCTGATCCAAAACTAAAGCAGTACCCTGAGGTACTTTTCATGTCATCAATAGATCCTGCCCAGTCACTATCAGAGAAACCAAACAACTTGAACTCCTTGCTTTTCTTGAACTTGATGCCAAAGTTGATTATGCCTTTGATGTATCTAACCACCCTCTTAGCAGCCTTCAAGTGTATTTCACTTGCACAGTGCATGAACCGAGATAAAATACTCACAGCAATCAAAATGTCAGGTCTTGTTGCTGTAAGATACATCCTTCTGCGCTTTGATCTGTGCCATGGTGGGATTGTTTGGAAGTGCAGGGATTTCATAGTCTTCTTCCACTGCTTCCCAAATATCCAAAGCATCCAAGTATGTCTCCATGCGTATTGCCCAAATCTGGTAGTTGTCTCCATCAAACACCGGTGGAGCAATGGATGAGAAACTAGCTTCGACTTCCATGACTCGTCAAACTCACACAGATCCCTTAAGAAAAGAGCTCTGATACCAATTGTTGTTAATTAGAAAAGAAAATATCTTTAGAGAGACGTGTTTGACTAGCAAATGACTGAATCATCTTCATTAATTGCATAAACATTACAATTTATAATTTGATAAACAACAACTAACTAAATTCATGGCCCTTAACGTGCCATGGTTACAAACGTGCATGACAGAAAAATCAGCAACTTCCTAAAAACTAAGTAGACTACTTTGAATGAACCACTTCTGCATCGTGACAACACTCTAAAATACATGTCTAACATAGTGATAGCTCACATATTTTTTTAACGACTGTGTTATTTTTTTCCCCTCATCATTAAATGGCGGAGAAAATAATGCATGTACATCCTAAATTTAGGATGTATGGTGGTTTTATTACAATATGACGAGCCTGAGTTGTCTTAAGTTATGACTTGCACGTAATATTTCTAAAATGTTTATGCTAGGACCTTGTTCATAAAAATAAGTATATATATATATATATATATATGCACACGTATATATATATATATATGTGTATTTATGTCCTTCCAATGCTTTCTCTTGTGTCTATTGAAATTCAAAGGTTAGTTTATCTCCATGCTAACCAACAAGAGAAGAGGGAAGAAAAAAATGAGAAATAAGGGGGACGGGAGGTGCAGATACGTCATTTTCAAAAATGCTATCAATTTTGTATGAAATATAAATAGCATCTTTTTTTTTTTTCCTTCTTCTTTTCCAACTAAATGAAAAGTAGTTATCTTCCCTCTAATGATTTGGCTTTTTGTGCCAAGTTGAAGTTTACAATTATTGTAACTGAGAGAACATTAGTAATCAGCAACGAATTTTCTAAGGAGTTAGTTTTGCGTTCAGACTTCCCTAAGGGGGTTCTTTCTAGAAGAAGTTAGTTTTGCGTTCAGACTCCCTAAGGGGGTTCTTTCTAGAAGAAGTGGTACCTGCCAAAAAAAAAATATGAAAATAAGACACCCTATTAAAAGTGTATGTTTCTATACATTAATTGTGATTAGTCTATATAAAACTGATGCAAGAATATGTAAACCTAATAAATCTGATACAAATTAACAGTTGAAAATAGAACTCCATCAATAAAAGTGCATGTTTCTAGATATATATTAAATGTGATTAGTATTGCATGAGACTAACAAAAAAAAATGTATAAGTAACAAACTTGATACAATGGGTATTTTTTTTCTCCTACCTTATTGTAAAACTCCCATTCTTTCTAGCTTTGCGAGGAGTCCGAATCACATACATTCAAAAACGAATCCAGAAGAGTCAATTTTCAATATAAATATTGTCACATACTCGCATACATTCCTACTAATTCAAGACTAGACGTGACTGTTCATTTATTTGAATAGAAATTGATAGTTCCTAGTAGAAATTTAGAATTTAACGATCGTTAATAACTAAAATTGTCGTCTAATCACGAGTCGTTAAATGCTGTGGTATACAACAGCGGTTTTTATCCGTCACTAAAAATTACATTAGATAACGTTTTTCTTAGTAAACTGTCGTCTAATCTCGACAATAATAGACTTGGCGCGTATTTTAGACGATGGTTTTATAAAAAATCATCGTCTAATGTTGAGATTTAATGACGGTTTTCTGAAAGAAAAAAAACCGTCGTTATATGTTCTTCCCAAATAAAAAAAAAATTGAGCTGTTTTTTTGTTGTCTCATGGGTTGGCTTATTAATCCCGTATTTTTTTTTTTTACTTTTTGGTCATAATTCACATAACCATTATAACCGCAAAACAAAATATTAAAGTTATAAACAAAAATGAATTATAAATATTAAATAATACATCAATAAATGTAGTTTATGTTTAATATTACAACAACAAATTAATTAAATGCTCCTATAAATTACAACAACATATTGTTTATCATTTTTTTTCTCTTTCTATTATTTTAGACACATGTCCATTCAACATTTAAGCGGATAAGGTTTGAATAATCATCATCAAAAACATCGGCACACCTTTTCTCCCGTTTGTGGTTTCTTACCTTTCTTGCATCTAGACTCGTGGCACATCGGACACTTATTCAAGTCTTCACATTCTTTTTGATATAACACACGATGATTTGAATACGTATGTATTTTCTCATATTCCATCCCCATAAAGCTCAACGTCTTCTTAGTATCGTACATAGAACTTGACACTTGATTATTATCCGGAAGTGCATCTTTTAGAAATTCTAAAAGTCTTGTGAAACTTGAATTTGACCACCCAGCTAACGCCTTCAAGTTCCACAATCTAATTAATCTGGACAATTTAGTATACTTCTTACACCCACTATACCATAGTGTCTCCGCATCATCCATCATCTTCTCAAATAACTCCGGCCGGTGCACAAATTCTTCCTCCATATCATTAATTACATCAACCATGTTACTTCCATCATCTTCATGATCAATATCAACATTATTCCTCTCAATTCTCCTAACCGCCGAAGATGAACTTAGAACCTCCTCACTGTGCTATATCCCTGTTTGATAAGTCTGATCAATACCAAACTATTACTTCTTAAATAAGTTGGGGACCATTTTTACCAATAACTCTTTGTTAAATGATAGATTTGAGTTTGTTATTCCTTTTGTTATAGTAGACTTGGCACAATGACGCCCAGCTTGTTTATGACCATCAATCAAACAAATAAGAAAATGATATATCCTAGCACAAGCACCGACACCCCTAAAGCCAATGATTCTAAACACGCCTTTAAAGAATGAACCAAATTGAAAACAATAACCAATTGGAATTTCCCAATTGTCATGCAACAAATGTAAATTTAGTGTCATTAATGAGTTGGTAATGTGTTTTTTTTTTTTTTTTTTTTTTCTCTTATGATGCATTCAGAGTTAAGGTAGCTTACAACTCATTTTAATTTAAATGTGTGGTGACATGAGTAAAACCTCAGCTAATAGTTCAGATAAAATTGACTGGGACTCTTTTCATTTCACATGTAAGCCTGAGATTTTCAAAATGACTAAAAGGATGAGAGGCATGATGCACTAATAATCGTTTTTTCTAAGGAAAAAAGAGTAAGAACATTATTGCCCATCTATGATGAGAAAGAGTGTTTTAGGTCAAATTAAAATTATATCCCATAGGATTCCAAGATTTAGTAATGAACACTAATGAAAAAGCATACAATCAAACTTGCAGGCAACAATCAATGTTAAATAATGGAAACATAAACTCAAATTAGTGTTGTGTTTTTTGTTATCAACAAAGGTAAATTCTCTTTCAGCCAAAAAAATTTCAATTTTTCCCTTTTCGTTTTGAATTGAATGTACGAAGAATCTTTTGGACAAACATTAGTCATGAGCATAGAAAACGTAACACGTAAGAGTGAGTTTTTAATGATTATATTTTTATAGGTGGTTATTAAATTTGATAACGTAAATGTGATAAAAATATAATTTTATTAATAGTTATATATTTTTTAATTAATTATTATATAAATATTAGAGTAATTATTAAAATTATATTAATTATATATATATATATATCGTGCACGCCGAACACTTTCGTCTCCTTCCTCACAAAAATTTTCCCATTTGCCAAACAGAAGCCGTAAAATCCTCTAACCCCACGGCGAAAAGAGCACACGATATCGAATTCGAGTGAAAATCCAAAATCACACACCACCGACATTCCCGTTACTCTCTGATTTAGGTGAACAAACCTTTTCAAAAAGCTTCAATTCCGCTCAACTTCCACAGTCCCACCCACCAACCCTAATCACTCCTCCCACCCCTTTATATACTACAATCTGCCGCCAATTCCTAAATCCTAGCACTCAAAAATGGCGAGCAAGGACGAGCGCGCGGGAGCGGAGATCGTGCACGGCGCGGAGGAGTGTTACCGGAAGTCGGCGGAGCTTCTGGAGGAGCTGGGGTTCCCGACGGGGGTTCTGCCATTGAAGGACCTGGAGGAGTGCGGGAGGGTGAGGGAGACGGGGTTCGTGTGGATGAAGCAGAGGGCGCCGTACGAGCACTACTTCGAGAAGTCGAAGACGCGTGTGAGTTACGCGACGGAGGTGACGGCGTACGTGGAGAGGCGACGGATGAAGAGGATGACGGGGGTGAAGAGCAAGCAGGTGTTCCTTTGGGTCCCGATATCGGAGATGAGCATCGAGGATCCCGCCGGGAAGAGGATCACGTTCAGGACGCCCATGGGGATCGGGAAGTCGTTTCCGGTGACGGCGTTTATGACGGCGGAGGAGGAGGAGAAGTACTTGGAGGAGAAGAAGAAGAAGGAGGAAGAGGAGAAGGAGAAGGAGAAGGAGGAGGCAAACGACAATACTGAATCAAAGAATTGAAATGGAGGTGCTTTGTATGTGTGTGTGCGCGCGCGCGCGCGCGTCTCTGTGTATGTGTTTGGATTGGTCATTGGATCGTTCATTGCTTATGAATAAATGGAATTTTTATGAATAAATGGAATTTTTATAAATGTACATCTATGGAGATTGTTGGTTTTAAGTTTATTGGATTGATGTGTTTTTCAAAACATTGGTCTATTTGAAATTCAGTATTGGGGTAAATTGGAGTTCATTGGTTGTGGTTGGAGGGATAAACTTGAGAAGTGAGAACCCAAATAGTTCAAGCGATAGATTAAATCTGATGTCATGTTCGATAAATATTGTCGTTTGTAAAAAATGATTGTCGTTTCTTAGAGATGTCGTATAAAATACTTGTGGTCGTTTTCGAAATGCACAACTTCAAACATATATTTACCTTGAAGTTGTTGCTTTTTTTTTTTTTTTCTTTTTTTTGAAGGAGAAGTTGTTGCCTTTTGTTTATACATGACTGTGGGTCTTAAAAATAGATGCGTCGTTTCTAAGAAATCGTATGGTTTATGCGATTAATGTCGTTCTGGGGAAAACTCTTTTTAGGTAACAATTGTCGTTTGTCTTTGTTGTGGTTGTTTTCAAGAGTTATTGTCGTTTATTGTTTTCTCTTATTTCTAGGAGACGTCGTCCGACAGTGTTATTTTGGAGGCACTATCGTTTATACATTATTATTGTTCGTATCAGGCTCTAATTTGTAAGAGATATTGATGTTTCGAAGTTAACGTCGTTTACAGTTTAATTTTGATGAGGAAAATTGTCGTTTGTCATACTTGGGTCGGTTCCAAGAGGCAAGAGACATTAGCTTTTTGTTCTTAGCTTTCGTTTTCAACTATGAGTCATCGAACGCTGTTATTTTGAATTGGCTGTTGCAATTATAGTATTTGGTTCTTATGATAGATTTTGCCGTTTCCAAACCTACTGTCGTTCGTCCTTTATAGTTTATGTGTTAGCATTGTTCTTGTAAGCCGTTTGTAAGAGACATTGACGTTTCTGAAATAGCGTCGTTTGTATAGATTGTTGCGACAATGAAGTTAAGGACGTGGTCGTGACATTGAAACTATAACGTTGGCTTTGTTATGTTATAGTTGTTTATTAGAATAGTTGTCGTTTGCTTGGGATGTATTCAAATGTAATAATCGTTTTTTCATTTATTTGTTCATATCTTATTGTCATCCACAAGAAACGCTGTCGTTTTCCTAAAATTGTCTTGTTCTCGTAGATTGTCTATTTTGAAAGCGTTCTCCTTTTCTTTTCCCCAAACTATAGTCTAATTTGGTCGTTCATAAGAATAATTGTCGTTATTTGATTCATATGTTGCCGTTTCCGTGATATTAGGTATTTATTATTTTATTACTCTCTAATCTCTTGCTGTGTTAAAATTCACGTCGTGTTCTCGTTCATGTAGATTACGTGTCGTTTTCCTTAAACTACGCGTTTAATTTCTCAAAAACCGAAATGTCGTTTGCCCTCCCAAAATCTAACAAGTTGATAGTTTGGTAGTGTTGGCAATCTGAGTAGCAACACGATAACACGATTTGAAACCCGCATAAAGTTAGTGGGTTTGAGTTTATTATAAATGAATTTGAGTCATAATCAGATTGACATGATTAACACGATTAATAAATGGATTGGGTTAGGATTGACCTCCTAAGACGAATTGACACGATTAATTATATGTGTTATCTGCGATCTAATGATATGTGATATAACATAAAAGTTTATATGATATATTAAATACAAATAAGGTGAATTTTAATATTTGTGGGTAAAATTCATTTATTTTTCTTAAAGAAAAAGATAAGTTGACTACTAAATATGTTAAACCTGTTTTGACATTGTTAAATAAATTATTATTATATTAATTATTTATCTAATATATTAATTTAAATAGATTATATGGGTTAACATGATTAACACGATTAATAAAACAAATAACAAACAAAAAACCAGTTTGATTATTCAAGCCCAAAAAAAAAAAAAAAGAGTTTGATTAGTGCAAAACTTATGCAGGAGTTGTTCTTGGTCAGAGACTATATGTGGTTTGAATTTTATAGCTGCTTAGCAAGTTGTGGTTTTAGTTTTCCTTAGTTGTCTCACGTCGTTTTGTTTTTATTTACTGTCGTTGGGCATGTGCTTTAAAAGAAAAAAAAAATCGGCGACTAATAATTTCTATCGGATTGTTACCGGTAGTAGGAAGGCTTTAATTTTTTTTTCTTTTAAGGCACGTGCCCAACGACAGTAAATAAAAACAAAACGACGTGAGACAACTAAGGAAAACTGAAACCACAACTTGCTAAGCAGCTATAAAATTCAAACCACATATAGTCTGTGACCAAGAACAACTCCTGCATAAGTTTTGCACTAATCAAACTCTTTTTTTCTTTTTTTTTTTTTTGGGCTTGAATAATCAAACTGGTTTTTTGTTTGTTATTTGTTCAGTCAATGTTGTAAATTTATGACATACCACAAAAGAAGATGATAGTCGTTTAATACAAATTAAAAACGACAACAAACTTCTCCACATATATGTATACAAATTTATAATTTGTATCGTTAGTCTAAGATTTAATTTCTATTTTTTTTCCACGCACTTTCGTGCACCCCTATCTTTCACGACCCGCTGCTTAGCTACTAGCTTAAGCCGGTGGAAGGCTGCGACGCGAACATACATACATAACATATTAACTTAAAGATTATATACTTAAGGATAAATCAAAGATTTGAGTTAGTTATTTACCTAATCATAAAAATGCAGGAAATTTTGATCCTTTAAAGTGTTTACAAAACCATATTTATAATGTGCATGCGGAAATTTCATGAAATTTTTTTTAATTCATACGAGGTTCATATTGAGCCATATGACCGTTTTCTAAAAGATTTAATAAAGTTGACCATCAATATCTACGAAAGTTTAGAAGTAAGGTTCTAAAAATAACATAGTCACAACATCATAAAAGAAACTTAAAGTTTGTTTCTTCAAAAGTTAAAATACAAAAGTTGGTCATAATTGGTCGTATTCCACATGTACCAGCACCTCGATCTGTTTTCTCGCTCACTCCTCTTTAACTATAGAGTTGCCTGCAACACAAGGAAATCCTAGTGAGATAGAGGGCTCAGTAAGCGAGTAGACTTACTACTCTAAATATGATTGAATGCACACAATGTAAAGGTTTCCTCAAACTCATTAATCCATAAAAACACTATGTATATAAGTCGTTTAGTAGTCATAATCTCATAAGCAGCCATGGTCATATTCTCATTTTTTTTGTCCACCCTTTTATCGTATCCTTACTTTCGAGCTATTGTTACTCTCATCTAATCAATTGTGCACTCCCATAAGTACACACTCGTACAAAAGTCAAAACAAATAATAGATAAAAAAAAGTACAAAATTACTAAGTTATCCTAACGAGTTTGACATACCTATAATTTGTCTCCTCGTTCAGCGATCAAAACAATCAAAATAATAAGAGAATGAAAACAATAACACGAAGCACACATTAATCACACACTCCCATTTAACTTGATCATAATTAAAACATTTTGCATAACTCATAGCATATCAATTCATGAACTATTCATTTTATAAATATCATATCATATTACCATATCAACATGTCATACCTAGGTGCATAATTCATTACATAATCAATGATCTAACCTTTAATGTGCACATATTATCTATTCGGCCTGTAGGACTGCCTTATTGTTGCATAATTCCGCAAGTACACGGACCGTTCAAGTAATAAAGTATACTGGAGTACAGATATCGTTTCCAACAAAGATTGATTCACCAATTATATAGTGCAGAAATCACACCAAAAACCAAATTTAGTAAGGAAATTAACTACTAAAAACTCACTAAGCAATATAAAGAACAAGATACACTATAAATGTAAGGAAAATGGTAACAAGAGATAAGAATGCAACTATGGATTGTAATCAGTGACTTAAGTAAGCTACGATTACTAATTTCTCCTTAGTTGTAAGTCTGATAGAAAATATTATGGAATGCTACATAAAAAATTACCCCTATTAACCGAAACTTAGTCTACGTAAAATTTTTCTGAATTATTTTGATTAAAAATTCTTCAAATCATTTCCAGCATATTCCTATGTGAATCTAGTTATCAGAATGCAATTTTCAACACATGTTTCACTGGGTTATACAAGATGAACAATATATTCTTATACCATTCACAAATCAATAAACTCAATCAAGAGTATTGAACTTGCATCATCCATGTTAGATCCAACTAAAATCAACATTTCTAGTATTAATCTTAGCCTAGTATCCTATACTTGATGGCCGGTCAAAATAAAAATAATCAATCAACTCACATGGATGAACATGAATAAATCAGTAAACATTCCATAAGCAAACTATCTTTCTTACAACTTTGGTTTCATTAACAATCCTAGCTAAGAACAACTTAGCTCATGGCTGAATTTACAAAAATCAAATTCTCAGTATATTCCATTGTTCAACAAAGATCACAATTCAAAAGAAACAAAAGAAATTGAAGACAACAGAGAGATAGAAGAAATTTTTGTTGATTTGGAGCTTAAATCTCTTGTTTCATCTTTTCTTCGTCGGGAAGCCTTCAAGCAGCAGCTTCCTCTGCTCTCTATTTTCTTTTTCTATTTTCTTTTATGGTTCTTGCTTCCTTCCCCTTGGCAGCGTTTTTTCTTCTAAAGGATGTATTGTGCCCTTCTTTAGGGCACCAAGTAAGGACACTAATGTGTCACCAGGTGATTGGTTTGGGCAGAAAATGACATGTGCACACCACTCACCCTTGTGCACTTTATTTTTTTCTCTTGCAATATCATGCGCTGATATCATCCACTAAGCTGTCCGTTGCCCAATTTTATTGCAGCAAAATGTTGCAACATTTTCTTCACAATTCCTGCAATTCACACCAACGCACCATAGAACACAACTCAGCTCTTTTTGATTTAATTTTCTTCAAAATCACCTCAAAAATAACACATTACAAATCTTAGCAGAGTACATCACAAGAAACAAAAGTTGAACATATAATATAGAAAAATAAACAACTATGCCTTTGGATTAGCCAACTTTAAACCTAGAAATGCCTAAGATAACTCCAATTCTTAGAGTTATCACTTATGCCGGCTAATGCTCAATCGTGTGGCTGTCCTAGACTCTAGGGCAATGGATCTAAGGAATCGCACACACGTACCATTAATAAATCGAACTTGGCTTTTAGGAGTGTACCACTAACCAAATGTGGCTTGCCTATCTCATTGGAGTTATAATCCATTGACATTCACATAAACAGTAACATGGGTATTTATGGGGCTTTATCCCTTCTTACCCGGCCAAGGTTCAGGAAATTTGGCACCATGACCTAATCATAGATCCAATAGCCACTTAGGCCGCCCACCTACTACCCGGGAACTAAAGAGCGACATTGCATTTCTTATTATATATAAAATCTTATGATCCCTTGAGGGACTTGAAATTCCCACCCTAACTTACAACCTAGCATGTCACAAAATGCCATTGTACAATTATGATGTCATGTTATAGTCTCTAAGTTCTCATATGAAAAGTAAATTAACATGTCACATAGATTCCATATTATTCCAAGAGTTACTTATCTCGTTCTCATAATAAAACCGATGATCGCTAAATGTCAAATCACGTGTATTAGAATAAAAGCAAGCCCCAATTAACCTTACTATCTTCAAAACTTAAACATACTATCTCAACATATTGAGCGAGAACATACCATATACTATTATAAGGATTTCGGAGCACAACACGCTTCCATAAATTATATTAAGGTTCATACCATCATAATATTATGGACATGCAAAATCATAAGGTAAATACATATCACTTGCATTACAGGTGCATACTTCACTTACCTTAAATGTTAGGTTCCCAAATGTAAGCTCCTCCTTGATTCGTTTAGTTCACAACCGTGGATTAAGCGTTCACCTATTTTTAACAAACATTTTCCCGTTAATTGGAGCATCACAAATTCTCTTAAGAGTACTACATCACTCTCGACTTATTAACGAATTTCTAAGAGTAGAAAATCTTGTTATTTTATTTTATATGTCCTGATCGGAGACTTAGCGTGAACATGGTTTAGGTGAAAAAAAAAAAACTACTCTTATGGGGTTAATAATTTTGTCCCTAACCTAACAAAAGATATCAACATCTCACAAATAATACGATCTTCTAATTCCTAGGAAATTTGTCGACAAGATATTTATAAATTTAACAATTTTCCTCTTTTCACATGACTTTCACATCAAAACAATTCACTGCATTCATATTTAAAAAAAAAAAGGTTCGTCGACACTTACAGAAAAATTCATAAAATATTCTATAGGAATTGAAAAATTACGATTCTTATGTGTTAACATTTAGAGTTTCGTTTTGATATATCACAAGACCTATTTCAATTCTGTTAAGCCCAATAAAAGCATTTTAAAACGTGACTGAAAAATTTTCATTCTCTGCTGAAATTTTCAAAAATTTTGACACAATTAAAAAGTTCATAACTTTGTCTACGGTTCTCCATTTTCAATGATCCGCATATCAAATTGAAGCTCAAAACCTCTAGTTTAAGGTTCAAAAACCTTTTATTGCAAAAATACTCTCAAAAGCTACAGTTTTATGTTTTAACTAATGCAGCCCAAAAAAAATCCCTCTTTTTTTTTGCGCAACTAACACATGACATGCAAACTTAAAAAGAAAAGACTAGAAAATTAATTTTTCTAAAGATCTTCGTCGCATGATCATCTTAACCATCTCAAGCTATAAAACCTCATAAAACTCAGTCCAAATCTCAATCTTAAGAAGACTATAAAAATTTGTCTCAACATAGCAACTTTTTCAAACGGACAGATTTGACATCTTTTACGAGAAAATTCATAATAAATAGTAAGAAATTCAAAAAATTACAAAACTACCGCCAAATGAAAGTAGATTCATATATATTGCTTTAGAGCTATTACATGTCAAGTTTTAAATTTATCAAACTCATCAAATCAAATTCATACTAATTCTACAAAAATCATTTTAAGGTGATTCTTGAACCCAATTAAAGTTTAGGATGTCTATTTTTGAGAAAAAATAATGGTTGAGACAAAATAGTATGAAAAACATCCCGAAAAATTAAAAATCTGAAACTAGCCGAAGGAATTAGTACATGTTTATTTCAGCAAACACTTAAATCAACATCCCTTTAATAGTTTGGCAAACTCGAATCAACAAAACTCAATCTAAAATCACTGGAATACACATTTAATCACAGTAATGGAAACACAAAATGGTTTGAGAGGCTCACCCTTAAAGATCAATCAAAAGTTTGGGTTGCTAGAAGCTCAACTTGAAACTTTAAAGACAATGATATGGCTGGTCATATGTGGATGATTTTGACGAATAGAGTATGGTAGAATGGTAGAGAATAGAGTGAGAGAGATGAAAGAGAGCAAAGGAACTCTGAAATCAGATGGAGTATGATATTAATCGATAGCCCCTTTCCCTTTCTTTTTCTTTTTTAATGAAATTTTAGTGTGGCCAATTTTTTATTGGTGGTATTGGGTGGTGACTAAAAATTACCCAATCAGAAACTTTCTCAAAACCTATCAGCTTTCAAAAAGCGGCCAAACTATTTCTAAAATTCATATTTTTGGTCACCTTATTTTTAAAAATAAAATTTTCGTTACTGAACTTTGGTAAAATCACAGGATTGGCCTCGGAATAGAATTTTACGAAAGTTACCTTCTTGACTAATTTTGACGCTTCGATCAAGATTATGGCGTTAAAAATTCCATTCAGAATTTAATTTAATGAGTTTTGCTCCAATTATTTAACTATCACGAGAGTATGTACGTGAATGACACACAAAAATCTCACTCAAGTTATCATAAAAATCACATACCACACAAAAACTATTGAATTACCAAAAAGCTAATTATAGAAATTAATGAGTAAGGGTATAGAGCCTTACACTATCAAAACTTTATTATGTTTTCTTTTATGTTTGTTAGTTTATGTTCATTTATTTTTAAAGTTGTTTGTTATTGAATCGATTTTGAAGTTTGTAATACGGAGTTTTTAAGGCCCGTTTGAAAGATATACTCAAAACATGATTCTTAATTCTGATGTTTGAAATTTAAATTTTTTGTTAGAGAAAAGTAATGTAGCATAATCAATTATTTGATTTTGAGTATACGAAAAAAACGGGCTCTAAGCTATTTAGATCTATTAATTTTAATTTTTACCTTTTTTATATGGGTAATCTTGATAAATACCTCTTAAAAGTAAATGAGTCAGGACTTTTATATTTTATTCTTGATTTATAATCTTTTTAGTCAAATAATTAGACTAATAAAATGGTATTTATAAAAAATAAAAAGTAAAAGTCCAGACTTATGCACTCTTAAAAGCAAAATTCTTATATATTTTTTCTGCAATAATTTTTACTTTTTTTACAGTAACAGATGAATCATACGGATTAATCGTATTGACGGATTCAATGAACATCCTAAATTCTAATAAATCCCCCTTTTAATTATTCAAAGAAATAAAGCCAAAAAAAAAAAAAAAAACGTTGTTCAAATGAGCGCCTTTAGGCGCTAAACCACACAGTCGGTCAGTGAGAGCCCGGGAAAAGAAAAGCAAAGAATATTCGTGACTTGGCCAAAGCAACGACCCAAGCACATTATCCAGTCCCCACCAAACCAACTAATAATGGCGAGAGCCTCCTTAGGCTCCACACCACTCCTCAAACTCAATCCCTTCCGCCGCCACCCCTCCCGTCTTTCTCTTTCCCGCCGTCCACGTCAGCACCGCCATGCCAGACCACCACTCTTCCCTCGAAATCCTCGGCGGAGCAGCGGGGGCCTCTTTCCTGCCCGCTCTCAAGACCCTCAGCCGCCGCTACAACCCGTTTCCGCTCATTGGCTGGAACCGCCACCTCGAGACCATCTTCGCCGCCTTCTTCCGCTCCGTCCCCGACGTCGCGCTCCGTCGCGAGTGCCTCCGCACCAACGACGACGGCTCCGTCGCCCTCGACTGGGTTTCCGGCGACGATCGCGCCTTGCCGCCCGATTCTCCGCTCCTCATTCTTCTGGTTTGTCGACGTTTCTGTTTGCTTGCCGAGAAAATAAGGCCTTGAATTAAATTGATTATCGGTCAGCCAGTTTGAGTGTATTTCCTTGATTCACGGTTTAGTAAAGCTAAAATGACTCAAATGTGAGGATGTGATTTCTATTCCATAAAAATTCGGCATAAGTCTTTTCTCATTTGCGACTATGTGTTCGCTCGTGTTCTGTTTGGTTGCCGAGAAAATAACAAGAACTAGATAGAGGAAGAATGTGAGCTAAAATATTTTCTAGATTCATGGTTTAGTGAGCTAAAATAGCTGAAAACATGAGAGAATGTGATTTCTTTTTGTACAAATTTTCGACCTAATTCTTTTCTCACTTGCGACTTTGTGTTCCCTTGTGTTCTGTTTGGTTGCCGAGAACATAGCATGTAATACGGGAAACGCCAATCCAAACACATTTCCTAAGTTCATGGTTTTTAGTTACTTGAGTAAGCTAACATGACTAAGCACCTGTTGTGGGATGATTCTATTGGAAAATCAAATCTATGACTGTCTTTTCCATTATTCTTCTTTTGGTCTTAATGAGGGGAGGGAAAAAAAAAAACTTTGAATCAAACGGGTACATTCATCGTTTATCAGAATAAAATGACTCAATTTTTCTCGCTTCGAAAATCATGCTTGACTACTTTTAATGGATGGTTGCAGCCTGGATTGACCGGGGGTAGTGGCGATTCATATGTAAGGCATATGTTGATTAGCGCCAGAAGCAAAGGCTGGCGTGTGGTTGTCTTTAATAGCCGGGGTTGCGGGGAGAGCCCTGTTACTACTCCTCAGGTACTGACATTAGCTCATGAAAGTAATGCATTTCTCTGCTACTCAGAGCTTGAATTATGTTTCTTTGTATTCTGCTTTCGGGCTAGCTTGCGGGGAAGGGTTTACAATGGTCAAATTGATGGTTTTTTATGGGGTTCAGAAGTATTAAGTAATGCCGGGAGCTTTGAATCTAATAAGCCAAAGCATTAAGATACGAAACATTCATCGTTTTTTTTTTTTTTTTTTTTTTTAATCTTGTTTCTTTTTACATCATTTAGCTTGCTTTCATATTATGATCTTGAAGTTTGGTATGGCTTTAAGGTAACTAAGTTTTTGATTATTCTGTAACACTGATATGCAGTTCTATTCAGCTTCATTTTTAGGAGACATGCGTGAAGTAGTTGCACATGTTGGTGCTCGGTATCCAAAAGCTAATTTATATGCTGTTGGTTGGTCTCTCGGTGCAAATATTCTTGTCCGTTATTTGGGGCAGGTAATATGATGGTTTAGCTGCCATCCATTTCCCTTCAATAGAGTCCATATACTGTTGATGACTTCACTTGGAATATGTTGCACTAACATAGTGCGAGTCTAACGCACCATAAATTATCGCTAGTAAGTCTTATGTTTAAGCTTGATGAGGAGATAAGTTCGGCTGCTGTAAAATTCTCTGTCTCTTATTTTTTTTATTTTTTATTTTGGCTTAACAAAGCTCATTAGTGAGTTTATGCTTAACTAATTATGTGGGGTGTTTCTTATAAAAAAAAAAGGGAAAAAAACCAGTAATGCGGGGTTGTTTGCAAAACAAGATTCTCAATATTGGAATACTTAAAATCCTTAGTTTGCATACCTGACATCTAGTAGTAGTATTTACACACACACACGACCTTAAGTATGTTTAAGTTACATAGAAGAATTTAATTTATTTTTTATTTTATCAGTGCAATTATATGATGTTTGAGCTGTATTGTTTTCTATTTTTTTTCTCTTTCATCTATTATGCTTCAGCCTTCTTTTATCAATAATCCTTATTATGATTTGTCAAAAATAATCCTTATTATGTGCTTATGCTACTTGTAGGAATCCCATGCATGTCCTCTTTCTGGTGCTGTGTCGTTGTGTAATCCTTTCAATTTAGTCATTGCAGATGAGGACTTCCGCAAGGGCTTCAACAATGTTTATGACAAAGCTCTTGCAAGAGCTCTCTGCAAAATTTTCAAGAAGTAATTCCATGATCGATTGTTTTTCTTTTGCTGAAATTTAACTCAAATTTAATAAGTCCATTTGTTGATGCTACATTGCAGGCATGCTCTACTCTATGAGGACATAGGTGGTGATTATAACATTCCAATGGCGGCCAATGCCAAGACTGTCAGGGATTTTGATGAAGGACTCACTCGTGGTAAATATTTGTGTACATGAAATCTGCTTTCTTTATGTATTCTACGGTGGCAGTATATCATCTGTTGATCTCATTACATGTTATACCTTGCAGTTTCATTTGGTTTTAAGTCAGTTGATGACTACTACTCTAATTCCAGTAGTTCAGATTCCATTAAAGACGTTTGCAGACCTTTGCTTTGCATCCAGGTAAATAACAGAGTGTTATGTTGCAGAAAGAGCCATTCTTGTCATCCTACATTTTTCTCTCAGTATGATCTTCTGGCTTTAGTGCTAGGTTGACTTCTTGATATAGGTAATTGTATATTTGGCAAAGGATTCTCTATGTAACTGTTGAAAGTAGCTAAGGAGAAATGATCCAGAAGATGGCTTTATAGCTAAAATCCCTAGCTTGTATTCTCTGGT
The DNA here is from genome assembly GCF_000414095.1 of Morus notabilis. Taxonomy (NCBI): domain Eukaryota; kingdom Viridiplantae; phylum Streptophyta; class Magnoliopsida; order Rosales; family Moraceae; genus Morus; species Morus notabilis. The sequence goes on from NW_010362392.1 coordinate 116,991, forward strand.
TCCAAATATTCAGGCCTCGAAACCTGATTTTTTTTCCCCCTTCTATTAGATGGAAATTAATTTAATCAGTATAAGGAAGAGACATTACTAATGTTTTCTAGTGATATTTCTTCCTTATCTGCTTATCTGTTGGACTCTTGTTAATATTAGTACTAAGAAGAGAACTGCAGATATGAAAGATTCTGTCCATAAAATAGCCCGGGCCTACAAGTTTCCATTACATGTTTGCGTTTCCCTAATCATATAAAATTCTTTTATGGATTTATGCATCTAGATTTTAAAGTACAAACTTCATAGGTGGTGGAGGTGCATTATTTTAAATGCACAAATGAAGAAATTGAAATTATTTTTCAGGAAAATATCTGCTACAAGCTTAACTAACTTTTCTTAGTGCTTTGCAGGCAGCAAATGATCCCATTGCTCCAAATAGGGGAATTCCCCGTGAAGATATCAAGGTCTGTACTGTATAGCTAATCATCTTTAAACCATAGGGATAGTTTCATATTTCTTGAATTGCGGGCACCCACTTTTTCCGTTCTGATTGGCATCTAACTTGTAAAAATGAACGCTTACTTAAAAAAACAGTGTTTTTATTTTTTTATTTTTTATTTTTTATTTTGGGTGCTGAATGACTTCAAAATCACTTGGCCTGCTACATGACCCTTCCCTCGTTCTCACATGTTAAGGAGGATTTGAAGGAGCATTAAGAGAAGAAATTTCGGGATGTATTGCTATTAATGGCTTTGTCATATCAGTTAATAGATCAGGGTGTATTTTTTCCGTTCCCCTTTATTTCTTTCCCTTTGATCAAATGGTATCAGATGGGGGCTCCTGGTCCACCTAACTATTAATCTTTAATGGTTTTGAGTTTTCACTTCTTAGCAAGTACTTTCATTATCTTTTGTGTGCATGCATGTTTAATCTATTTCTCCGCACACAGGATTTGAAACTTTGTAATTTTATTTTATTTTATTTTTTATTTTTTGGTCTTCAGGAGAATCCAAACTGTTTGTTGATTGTGACACCGGAAGGTGGTCATCTAGGATGGGTTGCAGGTGATCAAGCACCAATTGGAGCACCTTGGACCGATCCCGTGGTCATCGATTTCCTAGAGCATTTGGAAAGAGGAGAATCTAAAGCCGTTTCCTCTTCCAGTAACATACAAGGTTCGGAACAATGTGCAGAGGCTGTACAACACTAAGAAGTGTAGTTAGAGGCAAGTGCTTCATTCTTCATACATACACATAATTGTATGATTCTTTCCATTTTGGTGCTGCTATTGCAGCCCAGCAGGAAATTGCTCATTGGATCCTGTGTTGTCCACAATTTGGATAAACCAACCTAAATGTAATATATGAAAACCAATAAATTTGATTTTATAGTGATGAAAATGGTTTCCCGGTGCTTGTGATGTTTTCTCATGACGCACCCATTTCACACGAAACTTTTCCGCTCTTTCATTATTCGATTTTATCTTGTTTAAGCACGATGTCCTATTTTCTTACACTTGGTAGAGGCCTTTGTAAAAATAACTCTTTTGAAAAGTTTTATTAGTAAAATAACTTTTTAAAAATTTTTATTTACAAAATGACCTCATTTTACAAAGAATGAGTAAATGTCTTTCTTCATGAAAAATAGAAGGTCATTTTACTAATTTCATTTTATTAGAAAGTCATTTCAGCATATTGCCCCACTTGGTATTGACATTCCATCTAATCGAAACCAAGTTGCCACAATTTTCTTCCTTTAATACGAAAATTTCCGGGTGGATAAGGCATGATTCAGAAATCCTTGCGAATTTGAATCTTCTTTGCTAATCCATGATAAAGAAAGAGTCACTCGTTCTTTGTCTTTGTTCCTTGGCCTTGGCCTTGGCAGGCTTTGGTCTATTTTCTTAAAGGGGGTTTTTTGAAAGACAAGTATAGAAACGATGTTTCTGTGGAAAAAGATAAATAGTATAAAATGATAGGTTTTGGTTTCACATTTTCTTCCCACGTTGTTTTGTCTTCCGAGTAAGAATTCAATTCCAATTTTGCCTCTAATCTAGACGCTATTTCAGCTCCCAAACTTGCCAGTTCAAGTTCTACGACAATTTTTCATCTAAAGAAAGACTTTCTTTCTTTGTTATTAAAAGACTCCATAATCATAAAAGACTTGATTATTAAAAGACACGATTATAAATAAAAAATAAAAAAAGACTTGCTTTGGTAATTAAATAATTAAATAAGACTTGCTTTGGTCAAAACATGACTTCTGTTTCAATTAGGATGTGAACAAGCCCTAGTGGCAAGAAGTAAAATAGAAATAACCTAACCCTAAAAAAAATAGATTAAACATCGACTAAATTTGAGGTTGTTATTTGTTAATAGTTATCTTGTACAATCCAATAAGTCTAACGTCACCTCTTTTATCATTTTTTTTATTTAAATAAAAAATAATATAATAAAATTTACATATTGAATAGTAAATGAAAAAAATAATAAAAAAAACAAAAAAAATATAACACTAGTATTTATGTGAGATAAAATATTGATCAACAAAGATCAGTCATCTCACTCCACGTGGCAAAGGGATTGGAATTATCATTTTTTTTTCTTTTAATAACGTCTATGAAAGAGCTAAAGATTTTACTGCGTTAATAGATAAAATCCTTGGACTATGGTGCTAAGAAGATAAGGAAACAAAGGGAGGACCAGGTGACACATGTTTTGTTGATAATAGGCCATCATGATCTGACACAGACCCATTCTATTTTGTTTGTGCATTTTCATGATGTTTAATAGAGCGATTCGTTTCTTGATTCGAATCATGATTTATAATTCGTTATAGTATTTTTTCTCACAAAAAATTCACGTAAATTAAAAATAATTCGAATCACATGATTTAAATTCTCCAACTAAACGTCATCCATGTTAAAATACTTGTGGGGCCCAACATGTCGTGCACTTGTTGAGGAGTAGTCATTCCAATCAGATCATAATTGATTTGAATTTTTATTATTTTATGTAAAAAAAATTTATTATAATAAAAAAATTAAATATAATTATTTTTAAATTTTTTTTATTATAACAAAACCGTAAAATGAATAAAATTATTTAGATATCAGCCAAATAAAAAAAATGTTTTAGATAAAATCACAGGTCACCACTTGGTCTCAATTATCATCCCGACCCCTGCTTCCAAACCAGAAAAGTTCTGTGGGTCCCATGTTTTCATAGCGAAACGTTTATTTCCCAACCTAGATTCTTTTTCATCATTTTTTAAATTGGGTTATTGGCGTGGTTAGTATTAACGAATTTTAATATTTGCATGGATAGAAGTTATATTAGAAACGAATATACAACCACATGTATAGTCACATATCAATTTAAATTAAAATTTTAAATCAGTGAATTAAACGAAATCTCAATATACATATCTTTTTCTTCACAAGATCTTTCTCTCTCTTTTTTATAGCACCAACAATCACGTTTTTCATCATTTTAAAATGTATAATCATATACTCACACATAATAAGACCTCGTTCATTTCACCGATTCGAGTTTTTAGTTTTAAGTTTCTATAATAAAAAGCTCTCAGAAAATGTCACATCTAACTTTTTATACTACAATGAAAAGCTCTCAGAAAATATCACATTTTAACTTGAATTGAAAACTCGAATCCGCAAAGTGAAGAAGACCTAAATAAATTCTCAGATTTTAAAATCTAATGATACAATCTAACCTAAATCTTGTGTTCAATCAAGATGACAATCTCAACTTGCCGACAGTTTAGTTGGCGTTTATGCTGTTTGAATAAAATAAGACGTCACTCCACTATTATCATCCACTCTGGCCAGAGCTTCTTTTTTTTTTTTTTTTTTTTTCTCAATCATATAATATTCTAGGGAGAGAATGTGCTACTTTTTTTTTTCTCTCTTGATAGTAACCATTTTCTTGGGTAGAAACTTTTGGTAACACCCAAAACAATGCCTATTAATGCGGTTCGGTGTTTTTGCATGTGGTCTCTCTCTTTTTTTTTTTTTTTTTTTTTTTTTTTTTTTCAATTAAGCAATGCAGTAGAGAATTGACATAGGTACCTAGAGTCATCATATAAATCTCAATTTATATGTTTATATATTGAGATTATACAATACATCATGACTGGTTATTTAGGTATGTGAAGTTTTTTTTTTTTTTTTTTTGAAGGGTTGTTAAGAGTTAGGTTTTTGTAATTTTAATAATCATAATATAATATTTTTTTTAATATCACTTGACTGGATTGCTAGATTTTTTCCGAGTTTAAAATTTGATGTCGAAAGACAGTCACCTTTATTGTTTCACTAATCAGGATTTGTTATCATTTTAATTTAAAATCTTGAAATCATTATTTAAAAAAAAAAATCTTGAAATCAATATGATAGCTTTTCAGGATAAAACTTTGGACGATGTGACAAATCTGAATTAGTAGGGCAACATAGTAGAAAGATGCTTTGTGACAACAGATTTTTAACTCGTCTTTCCATTAAATATGTGACAAAACATAGTTATGTACATTTAAGTATAGGCAAATACGGTTAATTGATTGGTGAATATATCATCATTTTCTTTTTTATTAATTAAGTATTTAAGTATTAATTGATATCATAATTGTTAGTGGTTTTTGGTGTCGACATTTGGAAGTATACATACACATGGCACAGAAAGAGAGGTAGATAAACATTCCAATTAGACAGGAAAGATGGAGATGGCTTGACATATACATACATACACACATATATATAACAAATGTTGACTAGGAAAATCATGGAATTCTCATTTTCTGTGGTGGGTTCTGCCTTATCCTTTGATTGATAAAGGTCATGTGATTTGGATTATATATGATAATATATATTATTAAGACCCAGAGGAGACTTTTCCACTTTATTTCATGCTCACGAATGAATTAGATCTATAATATATCCAAGACTATGACCCGTGTCTAATATTATATTATTTTCTGAAATCTAACTTCCTTTTTTTTTTTTTTTTTCTTTGAGTATGCCCTTAATTTTTTTCCCCATATTCTGGAGAAAAAGAAAACACTATATGTATATATCCAAGTTATGAGGTAAATTCCTAGGGTGACAAAGGGATCCCAACTTTTGATCATAACGTTACTTTTGTACCCACATAAAATCAAGTTCCAATGAATTTGGATATGTCATTGTTCAACATATCGAAAACTCCAAAAATCGCTAGGCAAATTGGAATTTAATTGAGAGTTCTATTTTGCTTCTTCAATTTTTATTTATTTATTTTTTGGTCCCGCGTATATTATTTTGAGAATATAAAAGTTGAAATGTTCCTCTTGATATGTGTGGATCATGTGGCTTTCGCAAAAAGGAATACCACTAACGAAATTGTGTAAGGCCAAAAACAATATGATCATCCCCTAGCTCCATGAAAAGAAAAAAAAAAGAAAAAAAATCAATGCACGTCATTAGTTACATGGACTTTTTTTTTTTTTTTCCATATCCACTTTTAAGAAATTTCAAAAACATACACATGCACGTCATTAGGTACATGGACAACTTTTCTTTCATCCATTTTAAGAAATTTCACAAATAAACACACGTATATAGGTTTTCTAATTTCTACCACCTAAAAAGTTCCGCGCCATGTGAAAATTTGACGTATGAAATTGAAATGCTTTGGCTAGCTGTTGTGGGTATCAAATGATCATGTCCTCAATTAATTAGTTTAATATATTAACATACCGTTCAGTTTGCTCTAAGAAAGCTGCTTTTTTTTTTTAAATAAAGGAAGAAATTTGAGTGAAGGGAAGGTAATTGTTTTGTCGTATATAAACTATATGTTAAATTTATATACATGGAAAAAAATGAAAAAAAAAAACTGTATTATTTATAGAATTTTTTTAGGGTAAGATTGTATTTAAAATTAAAGAAATATACACACTTATACTTATGTAAATGATCTTGTAATACAAGGAAGCTTAATCTCGATCACAAACAAGTTGTCAGAAAAACATATCCGGGCACGTATGCGGAAGCATTTCGGTAGTGTCGTGTCAGAACTCCGATTTGGCACCGGTTCAAGAATCATCACGGGAAGCCCCACGATATTCCATCATCACTAGCACAATCTCTACGCTCCTAGCCACAATCACCCTTGAACACAATAATTATCACGTCTTCAATTGCTCACGGTGTATGATTGTTACAAAGGTATAATTTGAACAATCACGATTAATCCGCAGTCCAATAACCCTCTTGAGAAACCAACATGCATAAGAAAGAAGGAAGGAGAGCGGAGAAGTGAGGACGAGAAAAAAATATCACGTATATGATAATTATTGAGTTATTCTCAATCTCAAAGACATGTGGTGATATGGTCCTTATTTAAAGGACCAACGTCAGTTATGAGCAGTGACGGAGCTATTTGAAGATAAGCGGGGGCAGCCGCTCTCACTCAAATTTTTTTTTTAAAAATATTACCTTTAAAAATTTAAAAATTTTACATTTAAAGCTCCATTGAAATAATATATGCCCCCTTACTAAAATAAATATATTTTCTTATATGCCCCCACTAAGATAATTTGTTAAAAAAATTTAATGTACGCCCCCACTGAAGTGAAAGACTGACTCCACCACTAGTTATGAGTATCCTAGATAACCCGTTAACCCACTAACTTAGGGATTATTTATTTAATTCAAATAAATTTCAATTAAATAAATAATGTCACATAGGTCAAGTTCACTATGGGCGCCTAATTGGGTTTTTTTATTAGAAGAAAAAGGCACAAATTCAATAACTATATTAATTAAAAGGATAATAATAAACAAAAATAAGTTCTAACATTTTTCTTAGAATATTATTATGTTAGAATTATATCGTGGGGAATGACGCATAAATAGAAATTGCAATGATCTTTCCATCTCGGTGGGCCCATTATACCCATGAACAAATGGAAACACTTGTTCGGCTTTCACGAAAAATGAAAACCAACTTTATGGGAAATTGCCACTCCTAATCAATCACGATCAGATTTTTATTTAGCAAAAAAAAAAAATACATAAAGAATTTTAAAGGAAATTAAATCTGCAGTTCTTTAATAATTTGAGTAGGTAAATTAAATCTGAAGGTAATAAATCTGTAATTTGAGTTAGTAAATTTACTAATTCCGTGTTGCCTCTTGCATATTAACATAATTTTTTTTCTCACTTACAAGTATCGTGCGTGCTTACACACGTTTTAATATCCATTCGACATCCCTTTCAGGAAAAGGCGGTTCCTAATTTACTAAAAATAAAAGCACGATAGTGACTATTTTCTTATTCTTTCAAATTTTTGTATTTGATATAAATTTGGTATATCCAAAATTCAAAAGGGTCAAAGAAGTACTAGATCACATATCTTATTTGTTTTCTATATATATATATATATATATCTTGATTATATTAACAGTGTAATACCCTTCACATCGCTATACAATGAAATATCAGTATTCAATATAAAATGATTTTAAAAATCTCCATTAATTAACTTGTCGTTTTTTTTTCTACACTATTTAATTGCCAAAACTCACATAGAAGTAATAATTAATGCTGTAAAATTCGTCAGCATATTAAGCAATTTCCTAATAAGATTAATTCCAGAAATTTGAAGGCAAACAGATATCCTTCATGACGTAAAATTAAAGAGTTTTGCAAGCAACTACTAATGCAATTTTACTCTATTTGTTGACCAAAATGGCAAAACTAACATATAAGATTTATGTGAAACGGCTTCATATAAGTTGCCGACAAGTAAAGCAAAATTCTATCACAATCTTCCTGTTTTGATCCCATAATAAGAGACTAAAGAGAATATGGTAGTTTTTATAGGATAGAATATAGATATTAAACCACAAATAGATGAAAAAGGAAAAAAAATTACGTAAAAAAAAAAAAGCAGAAAATTTTCGTATTGAAAAGGAAACTCTAGAATCTTCTTCTTCTTCTCCTTCTTTTTGCCTTTTTCTTGGGAGGAGGAAAGTCGAAATTTGAGGAGGAAAAAAAAAAAAAGAAAGAGAAAAAGGAGAGAGATTTTAGGACTTATTTACAAATTTGATTTTTGCAATTTTTCCCGTATTTAGTTGTTATTATCATAGTACACTCTTTTGAGTATTTATGGTCCGTTCACTTAGCTGATTTGAGTTTATAATTTAAATTGAGCTGTGATTTTATGTGAAAATTTTTTACTATAGCAAAAAAATTAGATGTGACTGTTTCTGAGAACTTTTTACTGTAACAAAATTTAAATTCTAAATTTGAATTGACGAAGTGAACGGAGCCTTAATCTGTTTTTTTTTTTTTGTTTTGTTTTCACCACAAGGACATAGCAGATTCTAATTTTGAGGTAGACCATCAATACTAACATCAGGACCAGATTCACTGTATATACCCTTTCATTTTTTCCCCGTGAGAATCGTATACACTCTGAGTAATAAATTAAACAGATAGAAAACATAAAGAAGCCAAATTTTATATATCTCAAAAAAAAAAAAAAAAAGAAGCCAACTTCCCCTGAAAAAAGAGAGAAAAAAAAACAAACAAAAAAGGAGAGATATTCTCAATAGAATTCGAAACCAATTAAGATTACGTACATACATGAACCTTAAAACTCATCGTTTTACATATAAAAATTTAATATTACGTCAATGTCCAGTTATTTTTAAAAAAAATTTGTAATTGATTAATTCTCGCATTTTCAAAGTCCTCTAAAAAAAGAATTTTGAATTCATTTAGAGGAAGAGGTAGATAAGATATCTGATTTTCTAATATATATATTTGTGATAATCACATAATGTTTCCCTATATATACCTAGCCAAACCCCCTCCAATCCACCTCTAATCTCTCCCTCTCAAACTCTCTCTCTTCGCAAACCTTTAAATCCAAAACTCGCTCAAACTTTCTCTCTCTTCGCCAACTTCAAATCCAAAACTCTCTCTCTCAAAACCAATCATGGCCGAAACCAAGACCCCGACCGTCCTCCCCTTCCCAAACAGCAAGAAGCGACCCGCCACGACCCACGACGGCGACGCCGCCGCTGCAAAAAAAGCGTCAATGCTATTCTCGGGTGAGTCGGACCCGGCGGCGGCGCTGGCTGCGGCGCGTCACGAGTTCGGCGAGCACGGCGGCGTTAACATGTCGATCGAGGCGTCGGCGACGTTCACGGTGATGGAACCGGAGACGATGCGGCGCATGTTCTCCGGCGAGCTCGGCCCCGACCGTGACTTCTTCATCTACAGCCGCCACTTCAACCCCACCGTCCTCAGTCTCGGCCGCCAGATGGCCGCCCTCGAGGGCACCGAGGCCGCCTACTGCACCGCCAGCGGCATGTCCGCCATCTCTGCCGTCCTCATGCAGCTCCTCAGCTCCGGCCAAAACATCGTCGCTTCACAGACCCTCTACGGCGGGACCCACGCCCTCCTCACCCACTTTCTCCCCCGTGTCTCCAACATTACGACGACGTTTGTTGACATAAACGACATCAACATGGTCGACAACGCGCTCGTCGCGGGTGAAAGCAAGGTGTTGTACTTCGAGAGCGTGTCCAATCCGACGTTGACGGTGGCTAACATCCCGGAGCTGTCGCGTGTGGGGCACGCGAAGGGCGTGACAGTGGTCGTCGACAACACCTTCTCGCCGATGGTCCTCTCGCCCGCTCGGCTCGGCGCAGATGTCGTTGTTCATAGTATCTCCAAGTTCATCAGCGGTGGGGCCGACATTATTGCAGGTATATTCCTACTATCTATATATCTATCTAGATGTGATTAGCAAAAAAATCAATCTATCTATATGTATGTATGTATAATTTTATATATGTACATAAATGTATTCGTGAATTTGTGAAATTTTTTGTATAATTATGCATAATATAAATTTGAACTGTTTATCAGGTGAAATTTTTAATTATTGGAAAAAGGAAATATATGGTGTAATTTAACCCAAACAAAAAGGAACACATATGCTTTGGGATTAATTCTTAAAAAAATCTTCTTAAAAAAATGTGTTTAATCGGGAGCAGTATAAACGCTCCCGATTAAACATCTTTGATCAATTCAGCAGAATTAAAAAAAAAACTTTTATTAGCTTATTAATATTAATTAATTTAGTTTTTGTTGTATCCTTTTCTGCGACCGCACACGTGTGAGGGTCATTAGCTCCTCAACAGTGGGGAAATTTAACCTGGTGTGTTGTTAAAGTAACACGTGTGCATAATTGTGAGTGATGGAATCTGGAACGTTGGTTTTCAGATTCTGGTGAAACTGATAAGACTTTTGTCTGATCATATCACGTGGTTGTAGCCGTAGTTAAGCTTTTCTCTTTCTCCGTTTGGGTGATCATATGTACGCGCGACACGTGTTTTTGGATTGGTGTGGTTGATTTTCTTTCTCATCTCGTGAAATGATCCTGTTTTGATCCACTTGGACTACATGCAGAGGAGTGTCCAAAGTAGTTCACTGTTTTTGTTTCCTTTAATTCCTGGGATTTTCACTGGTAGTTTATTTTTATTACTTTTTACCCGTTACTTTTGTATTATAATATATTTTTTTTATATTTTTTTTAATTTAACGTGATTTAATTAGATTTAACAGTTAAAAATTAAGATTATTATTGGTAAGACGTAGTACTAAAGAAACTCTATAATTCTTGATATCTTTTCGCACGTGTTTCTAACTTTTAATTATGTGTTTGATTGTTGATAAAGATGTGTTGGTGAATGGTGGTGGGATAGATATTGTTTTTGATTGCCGATAAGATGTGTTGGTGAATGGTGGTGGGATAGATATTGTTTCTTTGCCTATAAGCTATAACTGTTGTATGACTTTTTAACACTACTATGAAAACAAAAATAAATAAAGCTGTAACCAAAGTTTTAGTTTATGTTATAATTATGTACGATTTAATGTTAATCTAGTACTAAATGATGAGCTAAAGTTCCTTTAAAAATAGAAGATAGGCATGAATTATCTTTTCCCAATTAACTTTTAACCTTTTTGACTCATGTTATTGTCAATTATATATCTAAATAATAAGGAAGCTTTGTTTTCACTTTTAGCGAACTATATATATATAGAAGATCACTTTGTTGTGATCGTTATCTGCTTGGTCATCTTCCTATTCAAGAAGATGTTACCCACCAGAAAATGTTTCTTTTTTCCAATAATTGTGGCGTTTTTCCTATATTATCGCTTTTGATATATATATTTTTTTCTTTTTTAAATAGAATTAATGTATTTTATCTTGAAAATTAACTTCTATAATGCCATGACCTTTTTACCCTTTTAAACCTTTATTTGAGCTTTTCAAACACCAAAAGTCAAACTAAACTAGTAAAACTGCCTTGACACGTAAAATTCATTGCTTGTGATTTTTGTTCTTTCGATCTGATCGAAAAAACCTAACAATTTATTTGACACATGAAACAGGTGCCATATGTGGGTCCGCCAGCCTGGTGAACTCTATGATGGACCTCCACCAAGGAACACTAATGCTTCTAGGCCCAACAATGAACGCCAAAGTGGCCTTTGAGCTCTCAGAGAGAATACCCCACTTGGCCCCAAGAATGAAAGAACACTCCAAGAGGGCCTTGGCATTGGCCCAAAGGATGAAGAAAATGGGCCTGAAAGTCATATACCCGGGCCTGGAAGACCACCCGCAACACAAAATCCTCAAGTCCATGGCCAACAAAGAGTACGGCTACGGAGGGCTCCTCTGCTTGGACATGGAAACAGAGGAGAGAGCAAACCGGTTGATGAACCTCTTACAGAACTACTCTCAGTTTGGTTTTATGGCCGTGAGCTTGGGATACTCCGAAACCTTAATGTCGTGTTCGGGAAGTAGCACTAGCAGTGAGCTGAGCAACGAGGAGAAACAGCTTGCTGGGATTTCTCCCGGGTTGGTCAGAATGTCGGTTGGATATGTTGGGACTTTGGAGCAGAAATGGAGTCAGTTTGAGAAGGCCATTTCTAGATTGCAGGATTCCGGTCTCTTCAACAAGAACTGATTATCATCACCATGATGATGATGCAAGTGTTGGTACTCTTTAAGTGTGTTTATATAGTGGGGAGTTGTTTTTTTTTTTTTTTTTTTTCTTTCTTTCTTTCTTTCTTAAATATGTGGATTAATATATAATAGTGGCTATATTTGTTGGACCTTAATTTTCCTTTGCTATATATTTTCCCCCCCTTTCTGTTTTTTTTCAGAATAATGGAGATACGTATTGACTTGAATGACTTCGCAATATAAGAAAACGTAACTCAGAGCACAAATAAATTTTAATAACATCCATTAAAGGACATATACATGAACCGAGTTCTGATTAAGAGCCCGTTTGGTTCATGGATTAGAATCATGAGATTATAATTATTTTTGATTTACGTGTATTTTTTGTGAGAAAAAATATTGTAACAAACCATGAACCATGATTCAAATCAGAGAATGAATCTTCCAACCAAACGGACTCTTAATATCTAAGTCGTGTAATTACGTTAGGTTTTAGGTCAACGTGGGCTATATATGCATACACTTAGTGGCACTTAAATTATTAAGTTAAATGTTTGATGTGTACGCATCAAAACTGCTGATGAGAGAGCAAAAAACTCCGTGGCGATCTTGAACAATATGGAAAAGTGTGATTATATATTTAAAACTCGAATTAAAAATTTGAATCAACGAACTAAACAAGCCTTAAGTTGGTTAAGAATCATTTACTTTGATTGGAAAGCTATTCCTTTTTCTCCAAATTTGGCGGAATTGACGTTATCAGAAGGTGAGAGATTAGGTGGACGTTTGGTTCATGGATTCAGAACCACAATTCAAAATCATTCTCATTTTATGCGTATTTTTTGTGAGAGAAAAACATTGTAGAGAATTATAAATTATAATTCAGAATCAATGACGAATATAAGAAACAAACACCCATATTTTATATTGTACTCATTAGGGATTTGAGTTCCATCCTCAAAGGTTGAGAGAAGTTATAATTTTATTGTACTCATTAGGGATTTAAATTCCATCCTCAAGAGTTGCATCTAAGAGGTATTAGTTTATTAGGAGTAGGTCAAGCCATTTAAACGTATAACATTTTTGTATCTAATCAACATGAAAATTTTCCGCCTTGAACAAGCCCTATTAAATATATTACTCATTTTATATAGCCAACGTGAAACTTTTGTTTGTACACTCCCAACATGTTCATTCAAAATTTATAACAATGTGCCATAATTAAATATATTGGTTGGATATGAATTGCGATGGTCTAAGAATCCAATCTTTACTTGTGTTACAAATAACACAATTAATTGACGAGTCTGATCTTGAGTTATATATCCCGTTGGATATGAATTGCGATGGTCTAAGAATCCAATCTTTACTTGTGTTACAAATAACACAATTAATTGATGAGTCTGATCTTGAGTTATATATCCCGTTGATCAATTAACCTCATAGTGATATAAAATTAAAACCTAACGTTTAGTAGAATCACTCATAAAGACATCAATTTCTTATCGATACTTTTATGAGACACATTAAGGCTCATTAGTCAGTATCGAAAACTTTATGTAGAATTGAACATTGTTGTACACCTCAATCTAATATATTTCATGAGATTCTCATTTTAGCCGAAACTAAGAAAAAAAGAAACGAATAATGGGAGAATGGGATTTCATATTGCCCGAACAAAAAACATTATTAGGAAAATCCCTCTCTAACTCAGTTTACTAAAACATAAATCTTTTCTTAGTACTCTAATCAACTTTTTAACATTTAAAAAAGAGTATTGCTAAGAACACTAATTTAAATATCAATTTTTGTGTACTAACTGGCGTGACATGCCAATTGTCATTTTTTATTAATAAATACAATCTCTTATCATTAATCAATGTAAAAATATTTTAAATATTCACTAATGTAAAAATAATAACTCATATGTCACGTCAATTCACATATAAAAATTAAAATTTAAGTTAGTGTCCATAATATTTTTCTTTAAAAAAATACTTACAATAAGAATTCCCCGAGGTTAGCTGCCCCTGTAACCATTTTTCTTCATGAAAAAAATGATTTAATTTACTCAAAATTATTGCGTGGTTTATTGCCCATAAGCAACTTCCCAGGCATATCTGGGCTCAAGACTTTTATCAGGGCTAATTTGAAGGCCACATTAGCCCAAATTCTGATGGGTCCAGTTTCAGAAAGCCTGGAAGCCTACTTCAGGCCACATCTCTGAAAATTTATGGGCCGGATTTTATGGGTCAAGACCTCAAATAAAAGAGACGTACTCAACTTGGTTTTGATATTACAATTACATGCCCAAATTCTTAACACCTGTCTACTTTGTTTCAGAATAATTTGTGCACTATTATCACCTGGTAGTAGATAAAAGAATACCTAGAAATTATGTTACAACATTAATTTCAAATTACAGTACTAGTTAGTATTTCTTCTGCTTAATTTATCTTTCATATATGCAAAGGGGATGTTAATTGCAGCTATTCCATATAATCACTTTCAATTAGTTAACGTAATTAACTAGTGAAGCAAATAAGCAAGTGCCAGCTGATTCTTCTAGTATCCATGCCTTGTCCATTGTATTTATGCCCCAACCAAAGATTTTGTTCCAATCTGCACCATTGCTCGTTCCATTGTTTTCCGTTGAAATTATGCCTTAACCAAAAAATTTCTTCCAACTTTTCCAAATTTGTCCCCCTAAAAATTTCTAATTTCAAATTCTATAGAGAACTTGTCTTTTAAAATTTCAGTTACGCCCCTCATTGGTACTTGGTAGTAATAGTTTTGATTTTACTCCATTGGTTCAAATTTTAAAATCCAAATACCCCAAAACCAACTGGAATACTACTTAACTCCATAAAAGTTTTGATCTTCAACTTTTTGAACTTAATAATTAAACTCAATTACATACTTGATATATTTAGATTAAAGGAAGGAATATATACACATATATACATATATATATATATATATAATCCAAATACCCCAAAACCAACTGGAATACTACTTAACTCCATAAAAGTTTTGATCTTCAACTTTTTGAACTTAATAATTAAACTCAATTACATACTTGATATATTTAGATTAAAGGAAGGAATATATACACATATATACATATATATATATATATATATATATATATATATATTGAGAGTGTGAG
>NW_010362392.1:135596-193381 GCF_000414095.1 Morus notabilis
ATATATATATATATATATATATATTGAGGGTGTGAGATTTGAACTCTCTACCTTATGCTGGGTCAAAATTGGAATTATTGATATGTTTTGTCTGCAAACTTCACCCACACACATGCACGTGCGCATATAATATGCATATACTCATATGTATGTGTTTTTCTTAGACTACTTTTTTTTTTTCCCTTTCAGGGACGAGTAAGGGCTATTTTGACAATGCTCATTTTATAATATGCAATCTCTTCCGTTTTTGTTTTGGTCACAAAAAGTAGAGAAAATTGTGGTCAAATTCTATTATTAATCAGTAAACAAAGAATAATGATATGCTATCATCAATTACGCACGAATGAAAGCATCATTAACACTTGTTAACCTTTGCATTTTGTAGCGACTTATATCATGACTATGTACAGAGATTTCAAGCAATTTTCTAATAAATTAAGAGTGCACATATTTCTTACGAATGGAACATCTCACGGATCTATGAAGTTTCGTCAATTTGAATAATGTTCCGTCAATTGTGTATGTGTCTATATGTGTGTGTGTGTGTGTATATATATATATATATATATATGTATGTATTAAATTTTAAGTGGGCATATTGGTTACCCACAAGAGAGACAAATATTCTCCTCATCACGAACTAATCAATTTTTATGTGCCAAATCTGTTAAACATCATCATCTTTGAACAAGAAAATTAGTTTAATTGAGCTTTCGAAGAAGCGTCAGATAGATATCTCCTTCGATTATATAATCTTAACTTTCAAAATCATGTCCCAAAGTGCAACACTTTTATTGGCGTTCGTATTTTTGCATAATGTAATATGTTGCATCTTACGAAAGTAAAATTACTAATAATCGTATCAAATTACATTTGACTCTTCTCATTGATGGGATGTGGCATCATCGCCAAACTAATATTCATCCCTGACATCATTCTGGGAAATTACTATAAAATTCATAATGGGAATATCTCTCCAGCATACTAATTAAATGAGTGGCTCTAAACAAGTTAACGTGCTTTGATAAGTTCTTTTTCATTCTCCCCACATTTTATCTCTTAAAAAGATCCTTCATGATCTTCTTTCGAGCTAGCTAAGATTGAAAATCATTGAGAAAGAACCACAAAAGAGTACTCTGAGAGCATTATTATATCAAAGCTTAAAATTTAGGACAAACAATGGATATAACATTTGAAATAACATTATGTATTGAAGCACAAAATAGAACAGAATATTAAACATTTTTTTTTTTTTTACACATAATGTAGCATTGAAATTGACATTTTCATTTAAAACGCTCATTTTTTTTTTAAATAATTAATGAGACGGGGTAACTAGCTTTAGAGGCAAGAAAAACATTCCGGTTAGGTAATTGACACCTAATTCCTATAGCTACCTCATCCTCACCAAACCCCTCAAGCTCTAAATTTATTATTGTTCTTATGTGTTAAATATCTTCCCCTTTCCTCCATGGAGAAATTTCTTAAAATGAAAAAGCAGAATCTGTATTATATTAATTTATTTCTAACATGGACTACGTTAAATCTCAACCTGAATGTCCGTATGTATATGATTACATATGTACGGACATTTATTCCATTTTTTCCACCTCATGCATCAACATAAAACTGGCGAAATCAGTGAAACTACACACACACACACACACAATATATATATATATATATATATATATATATATCTATACACACACACACGTATATATATCTACCATATATATTATATGTAGCAGACTTTACAGGAAGCGAAATATAGCTTGAAAAAAGAGCCTTTCTGGTTCGTTCTTCAGATTCTATTGGGCGACCAAGAAAAAAGGTAACACCTTTTCCTTTGAGATTCTGAATATCCGAAGAGAGATTCTAGCTAGCCCTAAAATCTGACTGCATATTTTTAAAGCACCAAACGATGTAAACACCTTACCTTGGCTTGTGCAGCCACGACAAGATACAGTAGTACTAAGCCTAGCAACCTAACAAGAACAAACTAATTGCCTGGCTAAAAGACAACTGAACATGCAAGTAGTACTACTTTAGCTCTCTAGTTAATTAATTCTACGGCCTTCAATTCACATAGTACTTCTTCCTTTTTTGAATCAGACTACTTTTAATTTGTACTACACCACTTTATCAAATCTTGAACTGGACAGCACAAAATATTAGATCCCTCTTGCGAAAACAGACAACAAGATCACGATTCGAATGTTTGTTTTGGGTTATATATATAAATAGATCAAGTCTAAGTATAAATATATTCCATTTGTGTCTTTCAGTCCACGTGTATTTCACGTGCTTTCAACTTATTGCTCACGTTAAGTGATTATCGTATTTAAGGTTCGAATTGAAAAGACTCGGAACATGATAAACACAATGAGAAAGCTCTTGATCATCATCTCTCATCACCATCACGTACAGGTTGGCACAAACAGTTAGTGCGTGTAACTGTCCTGAAGATAGCAAAAAATATTCCTCTTTGATTCTTATTTATTTATTGAAATATTTATCTTTCAAGAACCACCAAAACCGGCCGTGTGATCAATTTTGTAAGTATAATCTTTCTCTAAACTAATTACTAGCTGCACACGTAATAGTATTGCATATTAATATATAAGCGACAAGATCTATTATCTCTATAATTTTATTTATTATATAAGAAGACAATCGATGCATTATTTATAATGATTTCCCTATTTCCAATGTTGCCTTTTCATTAAATTTTTTTTAGTACCTAGAAGCTGCGAAAAAGCATTGAAAAATACAGTCACGACAACCTGTCAATTCACGGAGAGGTTTGGCTGCAAACCATGAATAGCGAACCATTCCTCAGCTACGTTCACTTTGGCCAACATCTTGTTTGCCTGCATCTAGTTGCTGAAGCTATGGCTATATATGCATGTTTGCGTAATATATATCTATAGATATATATATATATATATATTAAAAGGAGGAAAAAAATATTTATACCACTACAACGAATTGAAGACTACACAACCCTCATATGGCGCTTTTTTAGAAACATCGTCTAAAATAGACAAAAAAAAAAAAAAAAAAGAGAGAGAGAAATGCGGATTGATGGATAATTTTCAAAAATCAATCGTCCTTCATTTCCAAAAAAAAAAAAAAAAAGGTCGAACTTCTAACAAAGTTTTCTATGAAAGCTGTCATTAAAGGTATACGTTTTAAGATGGTTTGGGAAAACCATTGTAAAATTTTGCAAATTCTAACTTGGAGTCTCAATATCTTCTCTACATAAAGTTTAAAAGACCGAAACAAAACCCTAGAATACTTGCATTGTTGCTTGTCACACCCTATCGCCTGTCATCGCTATAGCAATAACCGTCGTCTCATAGGGCACATTTAACATTAATAGTTCCAGAGAAAGCTTCTGTCAAATATGTATTACTCTTATGTGTTTCGAATTGATGCCCACATGCAGATTTGACGACTTTCAGAAATTATCTTATGCGTGACAAACATATAATGACTCTCTTTTACTATGCGTTTTAAAGTGCGGTTAAACATTTCATGACGCTTTTTAAAATTAATCTTTTTCTATTTGCTTTTCCCTTTTTTTTTTCCCGAAGAAAAAAGTATGACTATTTTAGGATGTACCATTTAGTTCATTTTCTAGCCCCTTTATATCAACAACTAATAATAACGGGCTGCATGATATATGCCTAAATAGAAAAAAAGAGACAAATACCTTTTAAAATGTATGTGTTTTAGATTTTTATTCCTTACACTTATTAATATCGTTTAGTTAAAGAATTATATTATTTAAAAGAGTATTAATCAAGAATAAAAAATAAAAATCTTAGAACAATACATTCAAATAGTAAGTTTACCAATTTTCTCATCTAAATATTAACCTAAGTTATATCTTCGAAAGTGATCATGCTGTCACTAACAATTTAACGTCATGATTTGGAAGTTTCTACATAGACCTAAACGTGAGTACTCTCTATAACTATGACCTATTATGTATATTTACTATCGGTATGAATAGCATTATTTCCATCAAAATCTTTATTAAATCTTAAATGCTAACTAGTACATCAATTTAATTAAATCTGTTTTCGAGTGACATTATTATTTGATCGAGACCCTTTTGGTATTTTTATCAAAGTGCTATTCGCAGATGTAGTAGCTAGAAACTAGTACTATAATTTATTAACATATATTATGTACGCCTGTCAGCATTTTAATTTTGTCTTTTCTGGAAAAAAAAAATAAGTTTTTTCTCTTTTTTTTTTAAATTTCTTCTGGAAATGGCCATTTCGTCGAACTTATCCACTTTCAATAATCTAAATCTAAAAAACAAAAGTGGTCCATTAGTTTCTTGCATCTTCTTCAAAATGTTTCACAGAATCTAGCTTATCTATACAGAGCGGTATCTTTTAAGGCCCTACAGTAAAGAACGAGAGTAGTACTGTAACGAAATCGCCATATGCATCACTTAATTTGTCTGTACTATAGATGAAAAACTTTGAAGTTTCATAAAAGAAAACCTTTTGATAATTTCTTAATTATTATTTTAGCTCTAGTACTATATTTCTTTGCGCTTCTTATAAGGATTTGTTTTTGGGTTCGCCGTCTTCTTTTTTGTCGCCTACGCCTGGCCATTGCGCTATAGTATTTTGCACTGAATCATGCATATGTAAAAGCAATATTAAATATTCTATGAAGCTATATTATACATATATATATATATATATATATATATTCCTATAATACATCACAAACAAAAATATTGGCCATGCACAACTTAATGCATGACTATCACATTTGACACACGCAAGCACATTGTATAAAGTATTTTAGCGAAGAAAGCACACGTTGATATATATATATATATATATATTGATACATATGATAACAAATTATAGAGTGATCTGAACCCAAGTGAGATCAAGATGAGCAAGATCGAGATAGTACAAGAAGATGAACAAGAGATAAAAGTTACATGACATTCTGGCTCTTAGAAAAACCCCCTGCATATATTTACACTTCTCTTCTTTTAGGTGTGCGTCATGACTCATGAGATGATTCCTTCGTTTTTACTTCATATGGTGCAGGTTCTCCGCCTAGGACGCACTTTCACAGCGAGAGGATTAGCCATTTCGCAAGAAAGCCTCAGCACCTCAGATAGGTCCACCGGGTTGCGGGCCGACCCGACCCACTCGAACTCGTGGAGCAAAGTCCCCACCCAGAAAGTCACGGTTGCCAACCCCAATGCCTTCCCGGGACAAGCCCTCCGACCCGACCCGAAAGGCGCGAGCCTCAGGTCGGACCCCATGACCGAAAACTCCACGTCAGATTCTCGGCGTGAGACGAATCTCTCTGGCTTGAACTCCAGTGGGTCCGGCCACACATGTGGGTCCCGCGTGATGGCCCACATGTTGACCATGGCTGTGGTCCCTGCGGGCACGTGATAACAGTCAACGACAGTGTCTATGATTGCCAAGCGGGCCCACGAGAGAAGGGGGCCCGGGGGGTGAAGCCTCAGGACCTCCTTCACTACAGCCGGGAGGTAGACCGTTGCCGCGATATCTGATTCAGTCAACGGCCGTGATCTTCCCACGACTCGGTCAAGCTCGTCGTGGACTTTTGATTGGATGTCCGGGTGAAGCACCATCCTTGCCAATATCCACTCGATCAAAACCGCCACAGTATCAGTTCCTCTGAATATCATCTCCTATATAAAACGAAAAAAAAATTTTGAAACAAGTTAACGACAATTTTTTATGATGTCCTATACTTCGTTTATGAAAAGAAAAAAGAAATGTCAAATGTGATATTGGAGAAAGCAATTCTTTACACACTTCTTATAAGTAGGTCAAATACTCAACTTATAATTACGTAAAGATACATTAATACGTTTGACGTGAAAATGTATAACCGGTCTCATTTGGTATTCTTCATGATAAGGGTATATTTTACGGTTGTGTAAAACTTGGTATATTTTCATACTTTTGATTCCGTTTGGTTCTAATAATCTGACAATTTTTGCCGATCACCACTAGTCAAAAGGCATAAAGTAGGGTTAAAACTGCGACATAGGTTCGATCGCATATTGTATAAAGAAATTTTTTAAGTAAACTTTCTCAACATGCATGTATAGAAAATAAAAAAAGTATCTTTATAGTTTTTGACACTTACCCAAAGAACTGCGATCATATCGTGGTCAGATATCTTATCAGGTCCATGAAGAGACAGAAGAACATCGACAAAATCATGATGGTTATTTCCGCCGGAATTATTATTATTGGCTCTATGTTCTTGAATAATCCGGCTCACGAACCGGTTCACTTTGGGAACCAGTTGGGAGCATCTGAACCGGATTCTCTGAAGGTCAAGAGAGCCAATCCAAGGAAGATGATCAGACCAATTAAGCTTTCCCAACAACTTATAACCTTCTTCGACGAGTCGACTCAGCTCGTTACTGTCAGCATTCCACGATCCCAACTCGTACTCACGTCCAAACACCGACCCCATCATGTTGTGAAGCGAGGCTTGCTTAAGCACATCTCTCACACAGAACCGCCCACGATCATGATCATCATGAATATCATAATCGCATGCAATATTGTTCTTAATCATGGCCACCATTTGGTCGGCGATCCGAAACCTCTGCGTCTCCGAGGCGGAGATTTGCTTCGGAGAGAACAGATGCGTCGCGGCGATTCGCCGGAGAGTTCGCCAGTAAACCCCGTAGGGTGCGAACCCGATCGCTCGGTTGAACATCAAGCTGTAGGCAGACTCCTTGATCGGACGGTCGGCGAAGGCCGAGCTGTTGAGGATCTCCCTCGCCACGTCGGGGTCGGACGTGATCACGACACGGGTCTCGCCGAGGCTGCAAGCCATGAGCCGCTTGGAGCCGAACTGCGCCGCCGCCGAGGCCAGCCGGCGGTGAGCCAAGTTAGCCATGAGGTGGAGGCTTCCGAGGATAGGGAATCCCCGGGGACCCGGAATAGTAGGGTTTGTAATGGCGGCGACGTTGGCGGTTGGAGTGATTTTACGTTTTCGCCCTCCGTTGTTCCACCGGTATCTTCCCCACGCCGGCCCGCCTGGGTGTGCCCAGTAGAGGATGGAAATGGCAAGCCAAGCCATGCACAAGAGGAGGATCAGGATGAGGGTACTTTGGGAAGAAAGGGCTTGGCATTTGGAGGCAAGAGCAAAAACCCAGAAGCTTTCTATGTTCTTTGTTTCCATGGCGGATCAAAGTAAAACTCTAAGACAAAACAGACCGTGTTTTCTAGGTAATATTAATGTTTTTGTGTAGGAGAGAGATGTGAAATTTCCTTTTTTGGGTTAAAACTATGAAGTGGGAGAAGTTGGTTTATATAGAGAGATTGGGAAGGACATAGATATGTTTGGTAGTAATTTTTAGAGTTCAAAATTAATTCTCTAGGTATCTACGTATGAAATTTGTGTTTGGCAAAAATTATAAAAAGTGATTCTTAAAAAATTTAAAAAAAAATTATAATCAAAATTAGAATTAATTTAAAAATAATTTTAATTTTTAAATTGTGCGACAATCATATACATTAAAGTAAAATTAATAAAACTTTCTTAATATCACTGGAATCAATAATTGTATAATTTCAATTTAATAAATACTAAGCTATTTTTATAACAACTATTTTTTTTAGCACAACTAACAATAACTTTTTTAAAATCTATATCACTACTAAACTGGTCCATAATAAACTATTAAATTAATCGGTAAATTGGTGATCTCTATAACGGAAATATCAGTAAGCGCCGCCATAGTAACATAACGGCAGTGTTTAAAATCAACGTTTTCATGATGTGACGTGTACATTTTTTTACGTCACACTTTATTATCAAAATAAAATAGATTGACTGACTTATAAGGAAAAAAAAAAAACATTATCTATATCTGATTTTTATAAGAATAGTTTATAAGTTATTTGGGATACGAGTCATATCGGTTTGTATATATTGCGGAAGGAATTATATGCATGTTATTAGTTTAATTATATATGGACATCATTGCAATTTTTTTATATGTATAAATTTCTTAAATACCTTATTATATAAATATCGTATACGTTGTACTAGTAGATTAAGGTTATGGAGCATGTTTTGAAATTAATTGTTTCAAAAGAGTGGTTTTAGAAAACAGAATATGAAAAATAAAATGTTGGTTTGATTTTTTCTTTCTTTCTTTTGGAAAGTATATATGTGTTTTGTTTTTGACTGACACACACACATATAAATATAATCATTATAATTTGTTTTGCTTTTCATAATTAATTAGGTCTTTGTTCTGACTGTTCATTGTTCAACATACTAGCTAGCAAATAATAGATTAAAATCAGAAATCCTTATGTTTGACGAGACTGGGAATTTATTAACACAAAAAATATTTGCAAGCTTCTTATAACAATAAATAAACATAGAACGTGAAGACCATGTTGAATATTGAAACAATATTTTTGGGTATTGATCATCGATTTTAACTTCTTGAAAATTTTGAGTTGGGAACTGTTTTGAGGTCAAATTGATTAAACAATACCATGCACAAGTTAAGAATATTAATTTCTCTGTTTTCTTTTCTTTTTCTAGTAACATATGATAGCATTAAGTAGATTTTGTTTTTCTTTTGATAGAAATGATTAATTAACTTCATATGAATTATTGTTCTCAAGTGTCCGATCAGCATCCAAGTGATATGAGTTTTACTATTTTTCTGCCTTATTCGCGCTCACGTGGTCCAACTTTCCCAAGGAAATCTTTTCTCAATTGATCCAAGAAAAAGAAAATCTTTCAGATTTTATTCAAAGTGATTTATTTATTTATTTTTTTTCAATTTTAACTTTTATGTTTTTAAGACTTGGTTCTCCTTCAAGGAAAAATAAAAAAACAAAACAAAACAAAATAAAAGTTGTATAGTTTTGCTTGGAGATTGTCACATTGCTGTCTGATGTATACACGTGTCACGATGATGCCATCGTGGCAACTGGCAAGTAAGAGCTGAGCCGTCTATGAGATGAGTGGTGAAAACCTTTAGTGGGCCCTGCCTATTATTTATTTGTCGCCACATTTCACATAAGACGCTACACGGTTGCATATATGGTTCGATTATGTTGGGATTCTATACTGATATCAAATCATATCAAAATCAACAAAATTAGTGTTCGAATTTAAGATAATTTGTCAAAAACAAATTTAATACATAATTTTTCATATATAAATTTAATATAATTTGATGAAATCTGATCGTTTTAAATTATTCTTTTTCCACTTTCTTTTAAAGAACTCTCCGCTTTATTTTTGTTAGTGTTTATAAATAGTAGTTGTTCACTTTAATTAAATTTATTATGTAAGTCAGTTAAAATTATTGTTTATGTCATAATCTTATTTATGTAAATAGTAACTTTAAATAGTAAGTACTATGTAAATAGTAACCGTAAATAGTGCCAAATTTTTTTATAAATAGAGCTTTAAGACTGTTTATTTTGTATACCTTTATAAGATTAATGAAACCGATCTCTCTCTCTATAGTTTCTCTTTCTAAAGTTTTTCTTCTTAGTTTTGCATTTACATAGTTTTCATAACACGTTATCAGCATGAACGTTCTATTCCTATTGCGATTGTCTACATTCATTAATTCAAAGAAAGGAAGCTTTGATCCAATTACAAGCATCTACCTTAAAGTAAAAAGAAAGTAAGTTCTAGCCCTAGTCCTTCTACAAGTTTCTACCATTGTTAGTTCAAGTGAAAGGTATGTAAATATACTCTATTATTTTATATTCACACAAAGAAGAGCTATGCCACCAACATATTATAATTTTGTAGTTATACACCATTCGAAAGGTTTACCGAGTAGTTTAGTGTGTTTGTATTCTCATAAATGGAAGGCTATGTCGCCTGCATATAATAATTTCTCATTGCATTTTCTGCATGCATATTGATATTCTCATTTGTTTATTTTTCTACATCATTTGAGGTATACAATTGTAATTTTTCTTCTACTTCTAACGGTAATATAACGGATTTTTACACAACTATTAACGACTATAAATGGCTAGTTTTTTTACTCTATAAAATGCATTTTTTCTTAACCCATACAATTCACTTCTCATCTTCTCTTCCCCCTTGTTAATATTTTTATCTTTCACCTCTCATCTTCTCTTCACTATTCTTAATATAATCTTCACGATATGACAAATATGATGATGATGTTTGTTATTTTAGTAGTCATTTTCTATACTTTTGCTCTTTTTATTGGAGATCATTCTCTACACAATTTTCAGTTTTCCTTGCAATACTCCTACTTGTAATGTTTTTCCTTTTATTTATTGCTATTATGATTAACATGTAATTTTAATTGTAATATCTATTGTAATAATAATACTGTGATTCTTATTTTATCGATGTTCTATTACACTTATCACCATATCAAATCTTGCCAAACTTGAGTTCGTTACACTGGACATCACGGGAAAGAATTAAATGTCTTGGATCATAGATGTAGAAATGCGTCTAGAGCCAGTAGGTCTAACCGATACCATCAAGGAAAATAATAACAAGTCATCACAAGAAAATGCGAAAGCAATGATTTTCCGTCGTAAACATCTTGATGAAGGCTTGAAATGCGAATACCTCACAGTTAAAGATCCACTTGTCATTTAGAAAAGTCTGAAGGAGTGATACAGCCACCAGAAAGAAGTCATACTTCCTGCCACTTGCGATGATTGGAACAATTTACATTGCTAAGATTTTAAAGAAGTTAATGACTACAACTTTACCATGTTTAGAATTGTTTCACAGCTGAAATTTTGTGGAGTAAATATCATAGATGGTGAAATGCTAGAGAAAACCTATGCCACTTTTCATGTGTCTCACATTACCTTACAACAACAATATCGTTTCCGCAATTATACGAAATTTTTTAAGCTAATCTCAGCTCTTTAAAAAACCATCAGTCTCATCCCACTAATTCAACAACATTTTCAGAAGTAAATGCTGCATTCTCTAAAAATCCAGGACGGCGCAAAATCGTGGTCATGGACGTGGTCATGGTCGAGGCCATGGTCGAGGATGTGGGTAGAAGTGGTTATTACAACCCCTCACAAAATGACATGATCTAGAAGAAGCGTCATGACAAAAGAAAAGATGTTGATGCAAGGTGTTCCTGGAATCCTGAAAATTTCTGTTATAGATGCAGTACTGAAGGATATTGGTCTAGAATTTGTCGAACACCGAAACATCTTTGTAAACTTTACAAGCATCCTTGAAGGAGAAAGAAAATGAAGTAAATTTTAATGAACACCACAATCTTATAAATGACTCAACCCATCTTAATGTCTCAGACTTCACAGATGACTTTACAGATAAGACTATTAGTGATAACTAGATAGATATATTATGCTTTTATGTATTTGCATTGCATTTTGTTTTTGTATTGGATCTGTTCTATGTATGTTGTACTTCTTTAGATAAAATCCTATGTTATGTATTTTCTTAAAATTCATGAAATTTTTATGATATTATTATTATTTTTGTGTGAAGCTTAATATGGATGGAGTTAAATTCAAAGTTAATATTGAGGATATTTGTATTTCAGATAGTGGTACAATGTACTCTATCCTAAAATCTAAAATGTACTTTTCTGATATAAAATCAATAAAGACAATAATCAATACAATATCAGGTCATGTAGATCCGGTTGAGGGGACTGGTAAAGTAAGTTTTGTATTGCCATACGGAATAATTTTTTCGTAAATGATGCTTTATTTTCACCAAAGTCTAAAAGAAATTTGTTGAGTTTCAAAGACATATATCTTCATGGATATAATACAAAATCTGAAATTGAAGGAAATGAAAAATATATGTATTTAACTACTAACGTATCAAGAAAGAAGTACATATTAAAAGACTTCCAAAACTCTCTTCGGGATTACATTACACACACACACACATATATATATATATATATATATATATGAGAGTCACTCATGGTAGTTAAAGAAGATTCCAAAATATTAACCCTATGGCATGACTGTTTGGGTTATCCTGGTTCAATAATGAAGCAAAAAATAGTGGAAAGTTCACATAGACATTCATTAAAAGGCTAGTAGATCTTTCAAGTAAACTGATTACAAGGCCTTCAACAACCAAAATTGAAATAAAATCATCTACATTTCTTGAACGCATTCAAGGTGATATATGTGTATCTATACACCCACCGTCCAGACCATTCTGATACTTTATGGTATTAATAGATGTATCCAGTAGATGGTCACATGTTTGCTTATTATCAACTCAGAATGTGACATTTGCGAGATTTCTTGCTCAGATAATTAAATTACGAGCACAATTTTTGGACTAATTATCAAGAAAGTTAGACTTGATAATGTTGGTGAATTCACATCTCAAGTATTTAATGATTATTGTATGTCCATTGTAATTATTATCGAACATCCTATTGCCCACGTACATACACAAAATGGTTTAGCTGAATCATTGATTAAACGCCTCCATGTTATTGCTAGACCATTAATAATGAGAACAAAGCTACCTATTTCTGTATGGGGTCATGCAATTTTACATGCTGAGGCATTAATTCGCATCAGACCAAGTGCTTATAATAAGTACTCCCCTTTACAACTGGCATTTGGTCAAGAACCAAATATCTCCCATCAAAAAAATTTTAGTTGTGCGGTATATGTATCAATTGCTCCACCATAACGCACAAAGAGGGGTCCTCAAAGAAGACTGGGAATATACATTGGGTATGAATCTCCTTCTATCATCGGATATGTTGAGCCTCAAACTGGTGATATTTTTACGACACGTTTCGCCGATTGTCATTTAATGAGGTAGTTTTTCCAGCATTAGAGGGAGAAAATAAATAGTTGAAAAAGGATTTCACACGGTGGGAACCATTATTGCTGCATCTTGATTCTTACACAAACTAATGTGAACTAGAAGTGCAAAAGATTATACACTTACAAAACTTGGCAAATCAATTACCAGTTCACTGATACAAAAAGGGTGACTAAATCATATGTACCAGCTGCAAATGCTCCCGCTCAGATTAAAATCCCAGAAAGACAATCTCAGAAAGAAGTCATTAATATGTCTAAAACACGCCTAAAGTGTGGTAGACCTATCGGTTTCAAAGACAAAAATCCTTGAAAAAGAAAAGTGACCAAATGAGTAAAATGACCTCGATTTGGAGAAAAGTGTTCCAAGAGAAACACAAAATAATACAAACAAAGAGATTCTCGGTATCGTAAAAAATTCTGAAGGTTTTGAGAATAGTGAGATCTCTATTGACTATATCAATACATGAGGATTATGAAATGAAAATGAAATTGAAAATATTGATGAAATATTTTTTTTTTCTCTATCGCATGTGAAATTATTAACGGAACTGAGGATGCTGAACTAAGATCCATTTTTGGATGCCAAAATAGGCACGATTGGATCAAATGGAAAGATGATATACATGCTGAGTTAAATTTGCTTAATAAGTGTAAAGTTTTTGGACCTATTGTCTTAACGCCTAAAGTCGCGAGACCTATGGAATACAAATGGGTTTTTGTACGAAACACAATGAGAAAAATGAAATTGTAAGGTATAAAGCTTGACTTGTTGCACAAGGTTTTCACAAAGATCCGAGATTGACTATGATAAAAAGGTATTCTCCTGTAATGGATGCAATAACATTCATATATTTAATCAGCCTAACCGTTTCTGAAAATTTAGAGATGTGTGTTATGAATGTTGTTACAGCTTATTTATACGGATCGCTTGATAGTGATATTATATGAAAATTCCTGATAGATTTAAGATTCCTGAAGAACTAAATTCAAAACCAAAAGATATATCTTGATTACGTTACAAAGATCATTATATAGGTTGAAGTAATCCGGACGCATGTGGTATATTCGCTTAAGCGAATATTTATCAAAAGAAAGGTATGTGAATAATCCCATATACCTATTTGTTTTTATTAAGAGAACAACATCTAGTTTTGTTATAATCATATCGGTGTCTATGTTGATGATTTGAACATCATTGGAACTCATAAAGTCAAGTCTCAAACTGGAACATTTTGATTATCTTTAAAGAACATTTGATTTGGGATTAATTTATCCACATAAAGCTAAGTCTCAAACTGGATATGTGTTCACATGTGGAGGTACTGCTGTTTCATGACGTTTACAAAAGTAAACACTTATTGCTACTTCTTCAAATCATGCCGAAGTTATTACACTTCATGAAGCAAGTCGAGAATGTATATGGCTGAGGTCTATGACTCAACATATGTAAGAAACTTGCAGACTATCAATCAGTAAAAATCTAACAGTATTATTTGAAGACAATGCAGCATGTGTCACTTAAATAAAGGAAGGTTACGTCAAAAGTGATAGAACGAAACACATGCCCCCGAAGTTCTTCTCATACTCCTAAGAGCTCGAAAAGAATAAAGATATTGATATTCAATACATTTGATCAAATGACAATGCACTAGATCTTTTCATAGAGGCACTTCCCACTACAACATTCAAAAAGCATATCCATAGTATTAGGACGCGTCATCTGTGAGATTTATAAGGAAGGCCTATCTGAGGAGGAGTTTACGTGGCTGTACTCTTTTCCCCTTATTATGGTTTTATCCCACTAAGTTTTTCTGATAAAGTTTTTACTGACGTAGCATAAACACGTATAGATAAATGATGTACTTTTTTTTCCCTTTGCTATGGTTTTTATCTCACTGGGTTTTTCCTAGTAAGGTTTTTAATGATGTATCATGAATGGTGGAATCTAATGGGGAGCGTTATGAATAATAGTTGTCTACCTCAGTCAAAGTTACTATGCAAGTCAGTCAAAGTTACTGTTCATGTCAGAATCTTACAGTGCAAATAGTTACCGTAAATAGCAAGTACTATACAAATTGTAACAGTGAATATTACTGAAAGTTTTCTTATAAATAGAGCTTTAAGGCTCTTCATTTTGTATACCTTCACAAGATTAATGAATCTCTCTCTAATGTTTTTCTTCTTAGTTTTACATTTTCTTAGTTTTCATAACAGCTAGTAATTAATAGATTTTTCATTTATAGTGCAAACGTCTAAAATCTTGATGCCTCTAATGTGAATATGATAAGGGCATACCTCTAATGTGAATGTGATAGGGGCTAGTAGCAGAGCTATAACTTAACCTCGAAGGTAGCTCCTTTAAATTTTTACCCCAATAAAATATCCATAAGTAGAAATTCGGGATTTAACGACTGTTAATAATTATCGTTAAACGATTAGACGATAGTTAGGAGAATCATCATCTAATCGTGAGTCATTGTCTGTAAGATATAACCGACATTAAACATTAGACAATAGTTTAAATAAAAAACGACATCTAAAATATTCTCAAAATGTCAAATTTGGCGGTTACGGAGCACATTAGACGACAGTTTCTTCAGAAATCATTGTTAAAATTGAGTACATAACGATAGTTTCTTCAAGAAACCGTCTTTGTATGTGAATATGCACAAAAAATAATGCTATTTTATTTTTTTTCCCACAGGTTGGCCTATTAATCCCGTGTTTTATCAACATTTTGGCCACATTTAACATAACTCATATAACATCAAAAGTATTACAAATATAACATAAACATATATTACATTTTCAATTCCAAATGTATACAATAAGTTATAACATTTGTCATCTTACAAAATGTGCCCATTCTTTTATAACTTGTACCAAATGCTAATTCTATTATATCACACATATACCGTAAGACGAAGAAGTCGCATTCTTTGTGCCCCTCTTGTGTTAAAATTTGTTGAATTACTAAAATTACTCAATATTTCATTTAGATATTCTTTTAGTTCAAGTAATTTAATGAATGGAATTATATGCATGAACACTTACCTTTGGTATAAGAAATTTTGTTAACCCGTCATCATGGCAGTCAAACTCAAGGATTGTTTGGGCCTTCCAAGTATGCAACACACTAATAAATGATGAAACAATATCTATACATTATTAAAAGAATAATATACATTAGTTGTTCCAATGTAATAAATAATGCTAAACTTACAGAACAATCATCCTTTTGAAGTCTGGGTGCGGTTTTTTTCGGTGGTCACTTGTGTCTACTTCAACTTCTTTTATTTTCCAGCTTTTTTCCTTGATGGCAGTTTGGGTGAAATCTCAATGAAGGGAGAGAAAAAGACAGAGAGAGAGAGAGCGGCGCGAGTTTGTGTTCGGGGGGTCTGGGTTAAGGGTTTTGATATTTTTAATTTAGGAAATTGCACCTATATTAGACGACAGTTTGCGAAAAAATCGTCGTCTGAGATATTATATTTAATGATGGTTTTATCCTCAGTGCCAGCTGTAAAAATTTTGTCAGGGGGATCAATGCCGGTTTTTCATAAAAATCGTCGTTAAATATGCGACGTTAAATATCCCTTTTTTATAGCGATCCTTGTTAATTTTTTCTTTAGTTTGCCCCCTAGTTCTAATTATGACATTTATATAGATTTGGTAAAAGATTTCTATAACAACGCAAATTTTGACTTTCTAGTATATTCATATATTTCAAACTTAAAATCTCAAATGAATAAAAAAATCACCTATACTACTATATGAATTCATAAATTTGTGGACTCTTAACTTTAAAAAGTGAAATATAAATCTTCAAGCTTAATTCATTTGGATATAGAATATATATATATATATATATATATATGAATATAAATCTTGTTGAGGAAAGAATTATGAATCGCACTTGTTGTTGTGTTGATATTTGATAAAGCTATTGGAGGGATCAAATTCCATATTCACTGGGTCAAGGTTAGAAAGGAATTATGAGTAAGAGTACTTATGTTTTGTTGTCTCTAATGCAAAATATGATTTATTTATGCACCAATCAGATTGTAAAGAAAGATGCTAGGGATATATATATATATATATTTATATATTTATATTTATATGATCCATGCAGATTTTTTTTTTCAAGTGTTGCTGGACAGTCATAATCAAATGCCCTCGAGGAAATGACATAATGGTGATGTTATATAGGAAGTATTGCCAAATAAATAAATAAAATTAAAAAGAACAGAACAGAAAAAAGACCACATGGCACTCCATAAAATGATGGGTCACTTGCACTTCAAGGTGGGACCCACTTGAAAGGGCCTTCCGACCGCTGGTCCCAGGTGGTCAAAATCTCGGATGATTATTGGAATATATATGGACATGGTAAAAAGCTTCATGATGTATGAATCAATGTTGTTGTAGACAAAGAGGGACAAGCATAATCTAGTACATGATAGCCCATTGCGTTTCCAAATATTTTCTTAATACACTTTTCCATACAAAAAAAGGAAAGAAAATAAGGAATATTTCTTAATATGGGTTTTGCCATTAGCATCTCTCTTATTCAAGTACAACTTTATATATAATTTTGCTCTAGTTCTTTTTCTCCCTTCTGATTTTTTTTTCTTCATTCTTTCTTAATTTATTGGCAACTTTGGCTTTGGATTCTTCTGAAATAGCTATTGTTAAGGAAGATTAATCAAGAATGGGCTTAGTGGATTCTTTTTCTGAAGCTACTAGGGTATAAATTTATAATGACTAATCTTTTTGTTATCTTAAGTTCAGCACTCGCAGCCTATCATTGGACGTATTTTTATGGATCTATTATTGCTTTCCCATGATCACTTGACCAAAATAGTCGAAGTTGCACGCAATAAAGATTCGAAAGAAAGCAAATGCATTGGCCATCATACTAAAATTTAATCTATAATTTAAAATTAGGTTGAGTTATTATAAAACGGGACAAACTAAGAATTTAAGAAGAGAGAAAGTACAAATTTATAAAATTTTCCATTAAAATTAAAAAAAAATTCCAGATTAGTCGGCCACCTCGGCAGTAGATGCGTCCACCCCTGATATCGATTGTTAGAATATCAAAACAACATAAGTTAATGAGAAAGAAAACTTAAGAGCTCAAATCCTTCGCTTTATTTAACATTCTTGCATTTCATTTAATTTTATAATCAGGATTTATGAACGTTTTGCTGGATTCAAGTTGCGTAAATTTCAAGTGTTGGTTATGATTTTCGATATTGGCATTCAGTACAGCAATTGATTCTACATGACCCTGCATATAGGTTTCTAATTGGTGAAATTTTTTTTTTTCCATTGGATTTTGTCTTTATAGGGTTTTAACCCTACAAGTAGAAGAATATATCTTTTAACTAATAAGCTCGAATTAGTTAATGGTTTCCTTCTATTTAGGTTGGGTTTGTAAGCTTTTTCGACGTATTTTGTTTTGTGTTGCCCTCATGGCTATTCCTTTTCCTTTTATTTTAACTATATTTTTGTTTTCATTTTACGAAATTGAGTGGGGAACTACGAGGCTAATAAAAACCTAGATATATAATATACATTAAACATGTATATATGAAATATATAATGTACTATGTTCATAATTATATCTAAAACCCCCATAAAAATTAAAAATCTAAGCGAAAGTCTCCACTAAAATTTTGTCTTAGTTATTAGCTTCCATAATAAAAATTCTTGACTCTGTCAGGTTGGTTTGATTTCCCAAAAATTTTGAATATGGTCTTACAAACAATTAAGGGTGGGGTGTCAAATATTTGGTCTTTCAAATTGTGGAGTTGGCCGAATTAATATTAGGGGAATTGCCTGGGGTGGCCAATTTTGGCTATCCAATTAAATTAATATCCGCTGTTTTCAGTTTTTTTTTAAAAATGGCTGAAGTTTAAAAACTGATAATTATTGGGGATACTTTAAATTTGACTATCTCTTCCCTGTATCCATTTCTCTTTCTCCTTTCTTCTCTCTTTACCCAACTCCAGTGATTCACGAATGACGAAACTAACATCATCACTTTCTTTGAGTTTATGCAATTTAAACCAGCTAATAGCTAATTTATAAAATTGGGGTCATTTACTTTAAATTTATAGTCCTTTAAAGCGGCCATTTGTGCTGGAATCTTTTATTATTATTTCAAAACACATATTAAGAATATAAACGCTTAACAACATACGCCATATGCATATCCGATAAAATTTTCAGAATTTTTGTTCTGGTATAACCAATACCACCCCAATGTGTCTTATATATGAAGATAATCTCTCAACTTCATAAACGACTGGTATATGGAGATTATCATATCGGAAAGAATAATATTAGGAACACCAATTCAAATTTTAATTTTAGTGTATCAACTGACGTGGCATATGAGTTATCATATTTTTATTGGTACATGTAATCTTTTATTATTAATTTATATGGTAATGTTTTAAACACTCATCAATATAAAAATGACAACTCATATACCACATCAATTGATACACAAAAGTTGAGATTTAAGTTGGTGTCCCAAGCATTATTTCGTTGCTTCGTGGATGATATATATGCCAAGGTTCCTAGCACATGAAAGATGACATTGTCATATATGGACGCATTAATGTGACATGAAGTTATCTAGTTATAAATGCTACTAATCTCATCTAAATATTGTTGTAAAGTAGCACTTGTAGTGACTTGTCTTTTCTCTTTGAAAGAAGTTGCGAATAGATCTTGATAGAAGAAGGTGAGTGATCTTGTATGTACTCAAAGATATGTACACATCACAACAAAAACACACAGTATATTCCTTCAAAAAAAATTATTTTTTGTATATATAGTTAATTTTGATGCTTTTTAAATGTTTTAATTATTTTTTTTTAAAAATATCTTTTAAGGCCGGTACTTTTGTCCTTCTATTTTTTGCTCAAATATGGGCTAAGGGAAGAAATTAAAATTTATATTTTAAACATAAAAAAGGATATTATATAACTATAGTTTCAATAAATTGAGGAAAAAAATTTAAGTAAAAAGTATGTTTATATAATATTTAAGTACCCCTACATAAAATTAACATTTTTTTCACAGTCAAAGTTATAATTTGTTTACATACAAAACCACAGAAGAAACTAATTATTAAGGCGCTTTACTTCTCTAAATTTGAATAAACAAAAAATATAAAATTTATAAATTACATTATTCGCACTTTTATAGCAACGCGTTGCATGTAAACGAATTATAACTGCCAGTCATATATATATAGTAGAACATGCGGATGCTTGCATGTGTGTATAATGCATACATAATATATTAAAATTATACGGTAATTGTAGTAAATAAAACATTTTAAAGACTAAATTAAATAAATAACATATTTTAAAACTATTTTAAGTAAACAACAATTTACCGTGTAAATGTTTCATTTACGACTAATAAAAAATAATTTACCTGGTAAAAATCTTCATTTACATAAAAAAATCTTTTTACCAATCGTAAAAATAAATTTACATGGAATTTTTTTTTTTTTACTAATCGTAAATAAAATATTTACACAATAAATTACTATTTACTTTAAATGATTTTGAAATATATTATTTACTTAACTTAGTTTTAAAAATCTACTATTTACTACATTCTCCCTTTATTATATTTGGTAGAGGGCCTGATATATGATAGGCTGTTTATAAGGTAGAGTACCAAATCTAAAACTAAAATGCTTTAACCTATTTCATATGGGTTGTCCTCTCTTTTTATTTTATTTTTAATATATATATATATATATGTTAGTACCGGTTTTAGTCTTTTAATAATTTATAAGACAATATGAATAATGTAGAGACATAAAATAAAAGAACACGAGAGAAATGGTATCGCGGTTCGGTAACACCCTACTCCGCGGGGCCACGCCCAGATGATGAACAATCCACTAAGAACTCTTTTACAATTCAATTGGACTTAATCTACCCGAGACTCCCTCTCTAAGAAGACGCCTATGAACTTGCAATTTCCCAATATACTTGAACAGCGAGATCCCCTTGACTTTTTAACATTGGAATCCCTCCAACAAATTTTTTCTCCCGAAAAACACTCAAATCATCTCACTCAATACAAGTGCTCACCCCTGTCTCACAACCCAGCAAAAAACTCATCAAGAGACGTTTTATTACTCCAGAGACTCTTTCAATAAATAAGCAAACTGTGAATAGCTTGACACATCTTCAATTAATTCACTGAACCACATCTGTTACAGATCTTGTTGCAACAACACTGCAACATAGCTGTTACGGCCAACTTTTTCAAAACCAGACGAATCAATCTTCTTTAATTCTGAAATCTTCCCAAAATTGATAAACGAACCTGGACACGTTTTTAGGCAACATAGGAAGATCATCCAGCTATGAAATCTCAATCAAGAATCAATCAAATCAATTTTTCATCTTTGAATCAATGGTTGACTTAGAAAAATAGAAACTAAAACAAGTTTCTGGATTTTTTGAAACCTGCCAAAAGAAACTTGCCAGCTGCATAGACATTTCCAAACGCAATCATCCCAGCAAAACATTCCCAAAATAATGCCAATCAAATCCGATTATAATCAATACACAAATTGGGAAACAAATCCCAACAATATATATATATATATATATATAATCACATTCTAATAACAAGAAGAATTAATACAAAAACAAAAAAGTTCAGAACCAGCTAAAAGATAACGTACAATACAATAGAAATCATTCGTTGAATTTTTATTTCCCTCAGCAGTTCTAGATTGGGAATAGCGGCATATATAGATAGCTTTCACGCTAAAGAAGACGCACA
Organism: Morus notabilis; assembly: GCF_000414095.1. NCBI lineage: Eukaryota > Viridiplantae > Streptophyta > Magnoliopsida > Rosales > Moraceae > Morus > Morus notabilis. The sequence goes on from NW_010362392.1 coordinate 157,301, forward strand.
ATATAATACAAAAGTTTTTAGAACACATAAAATCGCACAAATAGCTTTCACACTAATGAAAACGCAATACGCAATGCATTTATAACTATCAATTAGTATCTTGAGATTAGTTAGCATAGCGTACTATATACTATAATTTGTTGTAGCTTCTATATAAACCAATGATTCTAGAAAACTGTTATTATAATTTAAATCATGATTGACCTTAGTATAAATTCATACACACACACAAAAATATACATTCTCACATATATAGTTTTCATTACATCATACTTAAATTCAATGTTTTCAGAAATTTAGTGTGCAGTCCTTGTTTAAGTATTCTTAAGAAAAACACGTCTTATTCAATAAAATTAGTCTGGTCTTCGTAGGAATCTCTTTCACTTATAAAATTCCGAGCTAATTGGATTAATTCTTCAACAACTCTATCAACAAAAGATTACCTCAATATTGTTATATCTTAGAGTACAACAGCGACACGGCAAAACTTCAGTAGCACATCACATTAATCGGAATTACTCGTTTTATTAATTTATTATACGACAAATATTATAGATGAGAACTGTGCGTGTGTTTTTTTGATTAAAATTTGTGCTCTCACTAATGCGGTTATTTTTCATTAAGATTCAGATCAATTGTCCAAATTTTAATGTACTAAATATGGTCTAACCAATTATATTATATCACGTCATTAAATGAACTCAAATATTAAAACGTGAAAAAAATTTAAATTTTTAAATAACGTAACATAATATGATTAATTAGACACTATTTAAAATATCAAAAATTAAACATGTGATTTGAGTCATTTTCAGGACTATATGTCATAGCCTTGTTTTCTTATTTGCAATTAGTTAAGTCAAGATTAATTAATTAGTGGACTAGTCTTTCCCACTAGCTAGTGCAAGTACAGAAAATATATATGTTTTTATCGGGTTTAATTTTATAAAATCATCGGGGGCTTAGTGCCAGGTCTCATTCTAGGGTCGAAATTCGTTTATTCATTCAAATCTGAATATTTTATAATTTTTGTGTTTTTTTAACCTTATATTCACTGTCCTTTTGAGAAACTTTTAAGAGTCTATACAAATTAAATTGCACAAGTTGCCAGGACGCATATTTACTATTGTAGTAGTGAATTATTATTTTGACGACTAAAAGATACAAAGTTAATTCAAAGATTTTGCATGCGCAAATAATTTAATGCGATAATGTTTTTCTATTTTTGGTTTCTAGCGAAGCAAAAAGGTAGATATTGCCAAAAAGGCTCCCTTGCATCCGGTTATGATGAAGAAACATTTGTTCATTTCGATAGTTATAAAGCTCTCTGACTAGCAAATATTTTTGGGGCAAATATTTTTTAATAATATTAGAACACGATAATTAAAATTTTTAATGGACATGACTTTTTAATTGATGTGATATAATATTTAACTGACATGATATTTTAAATGACATATTATGATAGTATTAGAGTAACATAAAAAAGGACAATAATAAAAGGACACATGGCTTAAATTTACTAAACGGCAGGTGAGGAGGACAATAATAAAAAGACACTTAACTTAAATTCACCAAACCGCAAGTGGGGAAGCATATCTTATAAATGAATTATCGTCCAAGTAAAAGGGAGGAATATATTAAAAGAAAAGGAAAACAAAACATATGCGCAAGTAATCAAGCACTTATTCTTTTCGGGGGGGAAAAAACAAAGTAAAGAAGCACTTGATAACCGATTTGTTTCCCAACCAATTCATGCACAGTTACTTTCCATCCAAAATAATAATTGATCAGTTGACTCATGTGTGATCTTTCCAATTTGTGAATGCCTCAGAGTCAGATGATTGGCGATGAAGCAAATTATAACTTGTAGTGGATGTGTCACTCAGTCACGAGGAAAAATTTTAGATTCTGAATGAGTTGGATGACAGCTAAAGATTCGGAAATTGATTAAAGATAAGGTATTATGCTGAAAAAGTGTTTTAGCCAAAGAACCATATTTTCATGTTTGGCTGTCTATATAATTAGACATATTTGACGAGGCTTTCCCCCTCTTTTTGCGTCCGCAGGGCATAGTTGATTGATGTTTTTTTTAATTTTTTAATTTTTTATTTTTAAGAGCAACTTGTATTCAAACGGAAACAGATAAACATACAGTACAATACAAGACTAATGATCCGATAGAAAGACGGATGTACACCTAAGACCCGAGAACAATAGATAATCTCGGCACACTAAGATCGAGCACACCTCATGCTGTATTTGAAAAAATCCCTCCTATCAAAATAAACTTCTGAGCGCTGTAGGGACAAAACACTAACCTCTATTCAAAGGGGACATTAGCATCATGACACAGACAAGAACCTAACTTGATCAAACAATTCACACTGTTGGTGAACAACTCAACCGAGTAGGAAACATAACCAAAGTAAACAGTGGGAAACCACATCATATATTATATGTTATATGATGTAGCGCGAAGATAACTGGCTGACTGAATATCAGCAGACATCCGCTGGCCTACCACCAATCGACCGCTGGGACAAGGAGTTGAAGATGAAAGTTGACTGATTTAATTCAAATTGAAAATTTAATTTATTTTAGTTGTTTCCCAATATCTACTCTATTTTTATTTCTAATTATTTTGAATTTTAAAATTAAGATACTTAGGATTAGTTTCAGTTTCTTTTTAAATTTGTTTCCTTTTCTATTTTGAATTGTAGTCCGGGCAACCTTAGTTTGTTATTTTAATTCCTTCAGCAATTAATAAAATTCCACATAAGTTTTCTCAATTTCCAATTATTTTTGTATTCTATAGAATCAACAAGTTATTGATGTCTATTTTCTTAGTATTCCTGGGTGAATTAACATATTTATAAAAGTATTATTTTTCAGTATTTCGATTGAATCAACGAGTTTTTCAATATTTTATGCGAATCAACAAATAATAAAAATTTATTCTTTTTTCTTTTTTTGTTAAACGCTTTCTCTACGTCAGTTAATCACTAACTTTTAAAGCGTTTTGGCTCAACTGCTTTAAGTATTCAATATATTGAAATTGTTTTAACTTAGCCAGTCTGTCCATTTGACTTTTAAAGTTTCAATGAAGAAAAGTACGAAAGGATCATGCATGGTTTCAGGAGTTAATTTTGTATTTTATATGTTAATGAATTGCTATTAGGAACAAAATCATGTATTTCTTCTCGTGAGATTTTAACCGTGGAAGAACTAATTTAGGATAATAGATTGAGAACTTGTTTTGGAACATTTTAATAGCTAGTTCAAGGATCAAAATATGATTTGATCTATAATTCAGAGACTAAAATGAGTTTTACACAAAAAAGAAAAATATCGACAATAATGGGGATAACGAAAACATCTTCCCAATTTTATTAGACTTCACAGCCTGATCAGCAAAAAAAAAAAAAAATAATAATAATAATAATAATAATAAGTGGCCGTGAAGTAAACCAATCTCTTTCGGTATATGTACAATGCTGAAGCATGATTATGAAAATCTTTCCCGTGGTCTTTAATCAAAATGTCAAAATTTATTCTGGGATTATTACCACCGATCCCCTCAAATTTTAGAGTCATTCTTAATTTACTTCATGAATTTTGAAAACTCCCATTTTACCTCATTTTTAAATTATTCTCACTTAACTCTTCTATTATAATTTTTGTTAAAATCAAACAAAAATGAGAGTTTAAGTGTAGTCATGTAGTTTTTATCTATTTGTTTTTAACAGAAATTCAAATAAAAAGACCAGGTGACTTCATTACTCTCTTTTTCTATCTGTTTTTAATATAAATTACAACAAAATGGATTAAGTGGGAACAATTCAAAATTTAAAGACAAAGTGGGAGTTTTTAAAGTTTAGATGATAAATTGAGAATGGCCCTAAAGTTCAAAGGTCACTAGTGATAATAATCCTTGTCAAAAGTATAAAACTATTCCATGTATTCTTTTAGTTAGATATATAATATATCCTTAATGTGCTTCTCTTATCACACAAAATCTACACCTCAGTTAAATTTAGGCCCATTTAATTTAGGGAGAATAAAGTAAATAACAGATTTTTGAAACTAAATTAAGTAAATAGTAGATTTTATAAATGAATCATTTACCTCATAAATAATTCATTTACTACTAGTAAAAATATTTTTTTCATATAAATTTTCTTTTTATTATTGGTAAATAGATTTTTTCACATAAATTGCTATTTATTTTAAATAATTTTAAAATTTACTATGTACTTAATTTAGTTTTAAAAATATATTATTTACTATAATTTCCCTTTAAGAATTTATGGACTGAAACCCATGATTTAATTCTGCTATAATATTTTTAATCACGAGTAAAAAGACTTTTTTTTCCCCTTACATATAAGAAACAGCGCCGTTAGTTTTACATACAACTATATATCAAGTGCTATCAACAAAAATAAAACTTTTTGAAAAAATCAAAAAAGTTTATTATTCTTAAGTGAAGAAATTACTCGGAGATCAAACTTACTAGTTTTGGGATTGTTAAATAATTTATTTTATGAAAAATAATTAACTTTTTTTTTTGAGTTTCTCTAATAAGACTATAAAAAATGAACTACTGATAAATCTATATTTTCAGCTGTCAGATCTCTATTAATAATTGGCTGTTAATTTAGATACTTTTTCGATTTGGTGTAATTTTGATTAGAACTAAGGGTCAGAATTTCCTATAACAGTAGAGAGGTCCTACTAGAAAAACTCCATTTTCTTTTTCCACAACTCGCTCTGTCTAAGGTATATAGTGGATCTATTTTGTATGATAAGATAAACATAGAGAACAAATATTAATATTGAAGAACAAAATATAGATTCTTGCATTTCCATTAAATACAAAGAAGATTTGTGTTATTATCTTTTATTTATAATTAATTAGAGTTTCATGTTCACTAAAGCATAAATCTTTGATTTTGAAGCTAGCTGTGTGCGGTGCTGCCGAATTTGCAAATCCTTTTTTTTCTCTCTCTTCTTTTCTTTATATTTTTTTTTTCAAGGAAAAAGGCCTTTAAAGTGTTTTTGATAATGCAATTGCTATTGAATTCATCCTTCTTTATGTAAAGTTGCTTTTAAAGTGCCTTCGCTCCAATATGCATTCAACGCTTGACTAAATCACTTTCCAATTAGCATATGATGGTTTCAACTTCTAATTACTTATGAAATTGACTATTTCTTTTCTCTAAGTAAAAAATAATTTACATCAAGGAATTTAATTTTGTATATCCTAATAAAATTGACATCTACTAAAATTCTCATCCACACTAGAGTTTCTACTCAATTTCTTCGATAAAAAGAAAAATAACAAATAAAATTAGAAATTATTAAAAAATGTGAAAATAGAAATGTCTTGAGCCGATTTTCTGTAGGTCTTTTTTGAGGATTCACCTCTAAGGGTAAAACTAAATTCCTCTAGTTGTGATCATCTCGCCATGGGTGTAAGGCTGAGGTTCAAAGACAAAATCGTGCTCTAACAATCAATATTACAAACTCAGCACTACTTGACGTAAATACGACGACAATTTTCAGAAAATTAACCTTCATCTTATGTACAAACAAAATCATGGCATGAACAATAAAATGTTTCTGAATTTCGTACATGTACAGTTCGTTAAGACGACTTTGGAAAAACCCTTGTCTAATATCCATGAAAAAGATGACTCAATTAATATGTTAATTGTCATCTCTACACTAAAAAACCGCCATTAGAAGCTGGCACGAAGGGACATTGAAATTGTAGAAAAATTTATACCTTTATAATTTCTGATGGTTATGAACTTTTTAACCTTGTGTGTCCCCTCTAATAGCTCAGTTTGGGCTTTGTAGTTGTATTGTTAGGTTTTTTCTTCAGTTTCTCTAGAGGAACCATCCCTCTAATATAATATGTAGTTATGAAAATGTAACATGATAATTGTTAAAGTAACATCGACATTAGAGAGAAGTAACTTCGTCTTTAGATGATTAAATTCTTTGGTGTTACTTCTCTCTAGGGTCGATGTTACATTCAGTAATTATCATGTTACATTCATAAATACGAGTTCTACTGAAGGGACCTCCCGCCAGAAGGACCGGAGAAAAGCCATGAGGGACTGTCCCTCCAATGTAATGTAACTCAGTTTGAGCTTTGTAGTTGTATTGTTAAGTTTTTTATTCGATTTCTCCGGAGGGACCGTCCTTGTAATTTAACATGTAGTTATTAAAACGTAACATGATAATAATTAAAGTATTATCAACGTTGGAGAGAAGTAACATAGTCTTTAGGACTAAATTTTTTGGTGTTACTTTCTCCAAAGTCGATGTTATGTTCAGTAATTGTCATGTTATGTTTTCATAACTACGTGTTACGTTGGAGAGACCTCCCACCAAAAAAACCAAAGAAAAGCTGAGACTTTTTAAAAGATGAATTTTTATGCTTGTATATGTTATTTTTTAATTTGTATTGTTATGAATATTATATTAAGTTTTCAAATTTTATTTTTAATTGTATGTTGAACAGGCATTTGTGCCCGACTTAGTACAAAGTCTAGCTCCGTCCCTGATTAGAAGATTTAGAGAGAAATGGAGATTTAGAAGAAAAATTCGAGTTCCGAGAGGAATGGAAGTGAATGCTTGAAATAATAAATTAAAGAAAGAAAAAAAATTGAAAATGAGATAAAAATTAAGCAAAAAATGATGATATTATATGTGTGTAATATGGTTGATTGTAGATAGTTTAGTTATATTCGTATGCATTGAATATTATTCTACAATTTATACTAGTGAATAACCAATTAAGAAGTTTAATCAGCAACACAAGTACTGATCATTAGATAACAATTAAGCAAATAATGGTGATATTATATGTTTATATATGGTTGATTGTGGATAGTTCAATAATATCTGTACGCGTTGAGGATGCAATATTCAAGAGAAAATTGCAGAATTTACTTTTAAAAGTATATGATTCAGGACTTTTATCTCGTACTCTTGATAAATATCATTTTGTTAGTATAATTATTTGACTAAAAATGTTATGAATTAAGAATAAAAAATAAAAATTCCGACTCATGTACTTTTAAGAGGTATTTGTTAAGATTACTTGATATTCTATATGTTTGCGAACCTGTTGAGGGGAAAAAAAAAAGATTTCCCACCTGATTTGCATTGCTTAGTCGTGAAATTTTTTCCTCTAAATATTTTAAATTTTGTGAGTAGAGCTCATATGATCTTCTGCTGACAATATCACGTGTGGAATTTGTAAGTTTGTAACCGGTCAAGAGAACCAACTGGCCTAAACTTATTGGTATGACTTGTCATGAGAAGGACTTAAGGGCTTCCTCTACTTTGAATACAAAGATAATCCGCTTAGAAAATTTCTGAAGGCAATTTCTACAGCTGAAAATTCAAAGATATAATTGGCTAATTTATATAAATTTCAACTTTTAACTATTATTATTAAAATAATATTTTCTTTATGATAAGACAAGGTGATATAGGGGATTTAAACTAATTAAGTAGCTAAAGGTCATGATCAATATAAACATGTATCAGTCAGTCACGGTTTTTCAGGCTAAACTTATGACCACGAGTTTCATAATCAAGATAAATTTGCTTTTATTGTTTTAATTCTATGATGTCTGAGAAAAAAAAGGGTATGACTTTATCTTAAATCATATTTGAATTAGATTAGGTTATATATATATATATATATATTTATGATTTTGATCGGATTTAGCGTTTAAAAGTATGCACCACTTATATGCACGCCTACTTTAAGAAGCTCCTCATTATTTTTTAAACTAGCTAGTATTGAAAGATTTTAACTTGGGATCTTAACATTAATTTGAGTTATGTTATGGTAAGCGACCAAACTAAACTTACAACAACAGAATCCATAATTTTAGCAACTAGAATAAAATCATTATGAAAAGATAATTAAAGAAAATTAGTAAGATTGACCAGTAACCTTAATTTGGTCATGATTTTGGAATCTTCAAATTTGACTGTCATTGATAGAGAGAGCAAATACACTAATTATATATAGTGGAATACAATACCAATTGCATTAAAAAAAAAGCCATCCTCCAGTCCACCATCTCACTCAAGTCAACTACGTCAAAGACATGCCACCTCTTTCAGAGAAAAAGAGAGATCATTTGATTGCTTAAACAAAATTAAGGTTGAGTTTATAATACTAATTCTTCCTAGGAAAATGAATTCTCTGACCCTTTTTTGTGTTCTCAAACTAACGTGCAGCTAACTGATTTCATGATCTATATGTATATGTATTAATTTATTTCGATTGTCCTAAGTGAGGAATCTCATGTAATTAGTCAAAATTGCCTACTTTTACTTTGCAAGTTGAATTAGGTAATATCTGTCTTGATATCATCAATGTGGTTATCAAAGAACTAATTATGTACCTATAGTATTGATATTATTTTCTTGTAAATATTATATGATTTTTTACATTAGTAAAAGGTGCATTATGAGTTTGAAGTGAAACCGGTCCATATATTACTTAGTAAAGGGGGGGGTTCATCGATTAATCGTATGCATTATGTAATGAATCTCTTTATTTATATATATGTGGAGAAGTAATTCATTTTTAATAAATATATTGTATGATCTAGCTGCTTCCCATTTTCTGGAACTGGTAGCCAGATTAGGATCAACCTGCGCTGGCTGCTAGTGGAGACAAATCTGACTGTTCGTATTTCGGGATATTTTAATATTATCTTACTTGTTTAATCAATTTTCTCAAAAAACGATGTGCTAATAATAATTTTATCTTTTATCGTTACTCACCATGTATATAGTTATTCTTTTATTTTATTTTTAAAAAAAAATTTAAGACAATACATTTAATTTTAAATTATTTATATTTATATGCAGATATCTAATTTAACTTATCCATTGTTCAGGAGATTATATAAGTAATATTAGATTTAATTCAAATATCTCATGTCATTGTAAATGTGTGTTACTTAAAGTTGTACCATAATTTTCCAAATCTTCTTAAGATTTTTTATTTTTTCAGATTTTATCTCATATAGAAAGAAGGGATCGACAGCTAACGCTGAAAAGCTTCTTATGAATAATTAAATAGTTACTGTTATTATTATTGACAAATTAAGACCGATATTGCTTGAAGAAGATGGTCATTAATTTGACAAGTCTTTTTCTCGTTTCCTTTTTGTAGCAGGCAACGAATTGTAAACTTGTCGGCTAAATGATTTAATTACCTACGTTAGTTAAAGTGTCATTATACAAGTAATTATTAGTTGATTATTTTTATTTTTGTCTTAATCAGCAAAATTATTTTAGTTTGATGAGATCAGTAGTACTAGAATACCTTTCATACATAATCGAACAGAAGTCTTACTGCAATTACAATACAATAATGCCTTGTGCGTAGAGGGACGAAGCCAATGAAGGCTTAGCCTCCTCTCAACTTTTGTTTTTTTAAAGTTTATGTGTACACTAAATTTATATAAAATCCCTTAAAAAATTAAAAAGCCCCACTCAACTTCTGTTTTTTAAACTTACATATACACTAAATTTATATATAACCCCCCCAAAAATTAGAAACTTGATTTTATTTCCTAATAACATCATTTTAAATCAAAATTCAACCAAAAGGCACAACAACAATCATGCACTCGTATGGTTCTTTCAACAATACCTCTACGATCGTTTGAGAGTGAGATATTAGCTCCCATGATAACTTGTTCAAAACATATTATATGATATGGAGCTGACAAATTCTGCATTTTCTTATAATGATTCATTTCTGTTTCATGAGGTTCTGATGATATCCAACTTGTACGCATGAAATGTGTGAAAAGTTTTGATCAGAATAATTTTTCTAATGCTACAAGCCAATAAACACATCTGAATAAACATATATATGGTCAACGTACTATGACATCGCGGTAGATATGAAACTTCAATCTTTAATTGTGTCTCGTTTACAGTTTGATGAAAGTCAAATGCTTACCAAACCTAGATACAGATTGAATGTTTCTATATATAGCTAGATAGCAAGGTTAGATCAAAGTCAGACCTTCTACTTATATTTTATAATCCCAACTGTAATTGAACCGTTCTATGGCGCTGTATATATAATGAATAACTTGCGTTCTCAATTTGTTTCGTTTGCTTACTCTTAACGTTCTTTACTCATTTATTCTTGACCTTCTAGATTATTAATCATAAATAACATGTGGCAACTAACATCTGACTCTGACGAAGCATGTGGGGCTTATGAGTGAGTAAATCTAAAGAGTCCTGACGGGATATCTTCAGGCAGTGGGCCCCCCATTGGGGCCGATGTGGGTCCACCTGCTGGGACACCATTAACCATCGGTCAAATTAAAATCGATTCTTCATATGAGATATACCTAAGTAGTGTAAATTAAGTCAGATACAAGTTACGATATAGAATGTCTCCCTTAAAGAGATTGGTGTACCATCTTGCTAAAGGATGGTAATTATAGACCCTCTTCTTTTTATAATTTGAATTACAATTTAACTTCTTTGTTAAAATGTTAAAAATTTAAATTTCAACTTAAGTTTTCAATTCAAACCCTGGAAAAGAATGGATTTATATTCTTTTAATAGCAAGAGTGGAGTCTAATATCATGATACCCGGTGAATTATGAAGAATTCTACCATTTTTCCGTAATGATTTTGTTGTGTTACTGTCAGAGTTTTATGTTATTTTTACTTTTGAGGAGTTTAGTTAAATTAGCTAGGTAGGCTAATTAGCTGCTTATTCTTTTAACTTCCTATGGTCTTATAAGTTAGACGATAAACTAATTTAATTGAAGGAATCTTTATATCCACCTAAAAACTGTGATTATATAATTGGATGCTTCCATATCTAATGATAAAAAAACAGTTCATTGTGTTACCTTGTATTAACTTGACAAAAGTCATAAATCTTAAATTTTTTTTTTTCCCAAATTTAGTAGAAGATACATATATAAACAACGTAATTTTAATCTAAAATCATAGTCAATGCATCTTATATATGTTATTGACACTCTCATAATCCATTTTAGAGTTCATGAAACATATGAATCGCTCAATCACACTTTTAAACAAGTTATATATAAAATATTTCTGAGTTGGCATGATGCGTATGCAACTACAGATAAGATCTATAATGTTTTATACTAGTATCTTTTAGTGAAAACCATAAACTAATAGATTAATTCATGTAAAAAGAAAATGTAAAAGAAAAGAACAAACAGAGAAGGGCATGCACAAGCATGTAGCCACAGTTACGTTGATATACATAAAAAGGAAAGCTTTCCGTGACATGGATGGACACGGACTTGTTTCAGGTTTGGATTCATTGCCATCATATCATGATGACTGAACAAGGCCTTGTTTCAGCGCTAAGTTCATTTTCTCTAAGGAAAACATACTTCAAAACATTATTAATTTTTATTGGGATAAATAATTAAGAAGTTATACATGCGTACAATATTTCTCTGTCATCTACGCAGCTGTACTTCCTCAGTATATAAACTATAACAATATGACATGGATTGTGCCTATATATATATACATATATATATATATATATATCTTAATTGAAGCATTATGCGTTACCTCTAAGCATAGATTTTTATTAAGATATGGTGTGACACTGTACGAAAATTCTCCTTCTAATATAAGTCATCCCCACTAATTCTCTTGATTTTGGTTTATTTCAATATCGTAGCATTAAAGTTCTCTGTCGATCTCGGTTTTAATCTCCCTCAATCTATTTATCTCAATCGACGTCGCGTTCTCCCTTAATTGAGATGAGATTCGGTTTGTGGCTCGGTCAACATATTTAACTCAGATCTCGGTTCCTCATTTCTGATTGTTCCGTTTCACGTGTCGTGATCTCAGGGGTCTTTGGAAAAATCCCCCAACAATATAGAGATTAGCGTTGTTAATTACAAACCCTAATTTCACATTTCTTACAAGGTGCCCATTCTGTTGGGACGTACAACAATTCCTGATGTTAGTCGTTTTCTCTCTTTTTCTTTTTTTTTAAAATATCAACGTGGAATATCTAATAATTTAGCATGAATATATCATATGTGTATGCAAGATTATATCTAGGATTTGAACGAATCAATATGGTCCCAGCTGCTATCTATTAAGCTAGCATTCATATAATATAATTAAAGTTTGATTATAAATTGACCTTTCAATTTATGGAAGACGAAATTAACATAACAAAGGGTAGTATAATTAATTCCTTTTTGTCAAAGCAATAGAACCTCCTCTAGACAATGGGGATTAAGAAATACAGTCAAATTTTTAAAAATTACTTTATTCCATATAAGAGATCTTAATATGAGTTCAGAAGAGGTGTGGGATGATCAGGATCCAATATGCTTAGATTCATCCAATATATTCCTTGTAGATATTTTTTTTTTGTTTTTTTATGATTCGTAATTGCTAATATACCATTCCCAGAATGGAACTTTACAAGTCTTATATATAGTTATTTTTGAAGAATGGCATTTTGACATCTCAAAAAAAGTAAAGTAATTCTAAAACTTAGGTGGGGATAATTCCTTGAAAAAATAATAATAGGTGGAGATGCTCAGATATATCATATATGTATATATGTATATGTATTTATAGACACACACATATCCACTTCATGGGGTTGCTGCTCCAGCCGACTTCCAGAATATATTTTCATTTTCAATATACACATGATGAATTATATAATTTGTGGTTCCGCTATTTTTAAAAGGATATATGTATAGAGGATAATTCGGAGATAGACAATAGAGAGATTTCTAGATGATAAATATTGAATTAATCCCGTATTCAATACTTATTGAAAGATATATATTTTTCAAAAATGTTAGGCTGATCTTCATCTATATCCATGAAAACCATGATCACATCCCATTTTCTTATATGGCCATATGATGTTGATATGAATTTATTAGGAGAAGAGGATTTTTCCAAATAATTAGTAGCTGTAATAACTAATTCGAATAGGACTTGATTCTCGTTCATGTCATTTCCTTTTCATAAGATCATCCAATATTTGAGCCGGCATTAATCTTTGCATATTTTCTTGAAGTATCGGATAGGTATCAAAGGAATTTCTTTCTCATGAAAGAAAAAAGGATTATATATATATATATATATATAAGAGCACTTATAATAAATGAGGCCAAGAAGCAGCCGACACTCTAATAGAAGCCATCTTAAGATTTAGATTCGATTTAGTTTGTCACTTATGTGTTAGGGATTGAAAGTTCAAATTCATTTTTTTTTCTTTCAATTATCCTCTTTCTAGTGATACCCAATTTTTTATCATTTTTCCGGTGATCAGAAACACCGTAAAGATGTCTATTGCAATTGACTATTCCTATTTATGGATGTCCAATCTACTTTAATTTATGATTTGGGATGGAGACGGGTGATTAAATTGGATTTTAAGAAAACTTAATAATAATTAAAGCGTGTTAAGTTTGAAAATTACTCTTGCAAGATTAAATGGTAATATATATTGCTTCAGAGTCTTTGAAACATACATATAACAATGTAATAAAGTTCAATTATACATGTCCAAATATAAAATTTTGAATGCAAAATAACTACACCGGGACATTGTTGCTGAGTTACAATCCAAATGCACTACGAGTAATAGAAACATGGGAAAAGTAGTAAAAACAAGGTGAGGAAAAGGTTCAGTAAGGAGGAATAAAACATTAAGCGTGTGTTTAGAACAATGATCTGTGTCATGATTTGAATCATGATTCGTGACTCATCATAGTATTTTTTCTCACAAAAAATATACGTAAACTGATAATAGTTCTGAATTATGGTTCTGAATTGATAAATTAAACGTAAGAAGTTCATGGTGAGAAAGAGAGAGATGCACGAGTGGGAGAGAAAGGAGAGAGGAAAAGAGAGAGGAAAAGAGCGGCGAAAAAGAAGGAAAATGGGAGGATTTGTGTTGTTATTATTATCATTTTTTTTTTCAAAAAAAAAAAATGATGGGTTGTTTAAGCAACAAATAGAATTCATTCACAAAGCAATAATGTCAGCTTTTACAAACAGGAGGAAAAAAAGAAAAGAAAAAGAAAAAGAAACCAATCTGACCACAATGAATTAACTGAATTAGAAATGGCATAATAGGTAAATAGTACACTACATAGTTTCCTTTTCCTTAACCTAGCGAACATCATCACTCCATATATCACTCTATATTAAAAAAAAAAAAAAAAAAAAAAAAAAACTTGTTTGATGTCATCAATCACATAAGCATGGGCTCCCCTAGAGACTTCGAAAAGATTGAACGACATTAATAGCATCCAACTCAAGAACCCAATTTTGAAAACCAAACTAAAAGGTGGACTCCTTCCTTCCCAAGCTGCAACACACTCGGCAATGACCACGCCAGTTTCATTTCAAACTACTCAATGCCAAAGTAATCCAATTTGCTTTTCACTCAACCCTGAAGCGTCCACAATCCACATAGGCTTTGACTGCACCTGTGGGGGATGGGCTCAATATTAGATTGGGCTTTAAATTCCTAGCTCTTGTAGTTAAATGAAGCCCATTTCCCAAAATGACAAGAGTGGTAGACTGGTGGGATAAGTGGAAATGAAACGATGATTTCTAAGGTTAATGATAATGAATGAAACAACAGCCACAGGCCCACAGTTGTGGACCATCCAAAGCAGAACTCCAACCATGTCGAACTCTTATACAGAGAAAACATGGAGAAAGAGGAAAATAAGTCAAGATTTGAGATGAATTAAAATTAATAGGTCAATAGTTTACATAAGTTAATAAATAGGTTAAATTACATTTTTTTCCATAACTTGTCTGGTTATGAACTATAACTTGACAAGTTATTATCAATTTTTATCCATAACTTGTCTGGTTATGAACTATAACTTGATAAATTTGTCCATAACTTATCTAGTTATGAACCATAACTTGATAAGTTGTGGCCTATTAATTTTTATAATTAAAAATTAGCCTATATACTTTCTTAAGCTTTTTATATTAGTCTATTTTTTACTATTTCCGTTAACGAATTTAGGCCTTCTTCACCAGCTCTATCTTACCGCCAATTCTCCAAGGCCAGAATTTCTAACCTCCACTGCTCTCCTTGACTTTGTTTTGGTCAAGTTTATTAGGAGAAAAGAGATCATTACTCTTTAAAATACACAGGTTTTAGATTTTTATTTTTTATATTTGATTAATATCTTTTAATTAAAAAATATATTAATTAGAAGGTATTAATGAAAGGTAAGAGTAAAAATCTTAGAACAAATCTTTAAAAATTTGGGCTTTTATTGTTCTTATGCCCGGATGGTCTATGGGGTGTAAATAAAATTGCAGCAATTCTCTCGTCTTGGAGTCCGATAAAAAAGTTTTCAATAATTGAAACGACCACTTAAAAAAAAGGGAAAAAAAAAACCTGAAGGTCGTCTTTACAACAATGGAAAAAAAAATCAATTTGTTAATTTCATAGGGTAGTCATTCCATAAAATTCCTAGGCTCATGACATGGTTAAGTTGTCAGGGAAATGTAATGTGCGATTTCCCATGTAAGTTCTCAAGTAAGTTCATTGGATGGCTTTTCCGAGCATTTTTCTTATTTATTATCTGATATTTGATTTGCCTGCTGTTTCTTTTATTTGGTGCTGGAACTGTGAGTTATATACTTTTTAAAGGATTAATTAACAGACCTCTTTCACAAACGTGTTTCACTTCGACGTTTCTTCATTTTGTCAAAGTTTCACCCATCCTTTTCATTGCAAATCCAGATCAAGCCACTCTGTTTATTCTTAATACTTTTTCTATAATATGTAGCATATTTATATCAATGTAGGAATTGAAACGGCAAGATATTAAGGTTAAATATGAGCTTTGAGTATATTGTTGCTTACCCTGTATGTGGTTCAAGGGGTAATTTATACAAATGGATAAATTTATGTATAAAAGAGTTGTTTGTTCCTGAACTCCAACATACACATAGTGAGAAAACATGAGAATGCAGTAATTTTGTTTATCTTCTTGAAATACTACGGACATGTGTTCGTTTAGTGTTGTTGGGTACTAACTCAGCTTTTAGTTTGGGTTTCGGTTATTGTTACCTGCGTGAATTAGAGAAATATTACTTTTCGAGTGTTGTATTCAAATATACCAATTCTATATATATATTTATATATATTTGAGTCTATTTTATTGATACGAGTGAATAAGGGAAGGAGGCGTTTGATAGATGAATAGAATTATGATTGTGGATCCTGATTCAGAATTAGTATTTGTTTACAGTGATTCTGAATCATGACTCAGAATCAGTGCTTGGTTTGGATGATTCTGATTCATGATTCAGAATCTGATATGATGTTTTAAATCAGAATCACTCGTAATTCTAAAATCACCCCCTCTTGATTCAAGGTGATTCAAATCCCTGATTCTGAATCATGATTTTAGAATCATGAATCATGATTCTAATTCTAAAATCATAATTAGAATGATGATTTGAATTATCGTACCAAACGAACCCTAAGTACACGGGCCAAATTTACGCTTGTTATATTTGTCCTATTGCCCAAGATAATAGTTATACTTGAATAGATGGACTATTTTCCTCTGATGTTGGCTAGGCTCCCAAAATAACTGAATTAAACAGAAAAGAAAGATAGTGAGCAGAGAATTTTCCAAGTTTTTAAGGACTCCAGAAATGGATAGTTATAATGTCCTATATACTTGGCTATTACTTAAATCATTGATTGACATGTGTAAAGAATGCAAGGTTCAAAAGTTTCGGTTTTGTTGTGAGGGTGAAGTTTTGTATCCGAATGATCATTAGAAGCAAACTGGTAATCCTTGTATGAAATATTCATAAAATGTCAACTTTGTTAGCTGAAATTTTATTTGTGTCGTTCCTAGCAGAGTAGACTCAAATGGTGAGTTGACTTGAAAATGTGAGTGCGTTTTGAAGAGTCCTGATGCTAATTCAAAGCTTTTGAATCAGCCCAACTCAAAACCTAGAAAGAAAACCTTGTTATGGGAACTTTTGAATTTCATTGTGAATTTTTAGTGATCGAAACAATCGAAATTTTGCAGTCGCCTAGTCGGTTTTCATCTTTCTCTGGGAAGTCATTTATAGGGGTTTGATACACAAGGTCATTAAGACTTTACAAGTAGCCTGCAATAACCTTCTTCATTTTATGCACTAAATAATGGAATTTCATATTTATGCTCAGCTGCCTTCTAATTTTCTTAAAAATAAAAATAAAAAAAAAACCAGAATTAAGTTGAAACTCTGTCTAGTAAGTACCTAGTATGGTAATACTTGAACATAAGATAGGAAGTCGTATTTAGGACTATATATTTCATCGTTACAGCATTATCTCAGGCCTCTTAGGAGTTTGAAAAGTATTCATTGGCTATATGTTCTGAGAGAAAGGAGGTTCGAAATTCTTGCACAGAAATGGACTTTCAACTTCTGTATTTGGGGTCTGTCTCCCAAAATTATTCTGCACTAGCGGAGAAAACTCTGTGTGCATAGGTTTGTTTCTTATATGTGACTTCGCTCGGTTGAGTCAGTGATCAAGACAAGAACTCCCACCACTGCGAACAACTCGTCTCGTTGACATAACAGCATGACTCGAAACTGGACCAGTTCACCGAAGATGTCAAAGAACCATCTCTACTTTGTGCCAACTCTACAACTTCAGCGTCTTTTCCTACTTTGTCCTTGCAACCTTCTAATAAATGACTCGTCACACCGTTTGATTTAATCGCCTTTTTTCCACCTTCAGCTTCCTCAGTTTTAACAAAACCCGAATTCTCACTTTCATGATGCATTCCCAGCAGAGTCTTCACTTCCCGCAACTGATAAAAGTGGGACAATAAGTTTTTCTTTTTTATTAGAATATAACTGCTTTTAGTAATGTACCAATATCTAGGATACAATGAGGAACAAAAGTAGAAAATGTTTACCTGGATGTTTAGTTCCAGATTCTCTTTTTTAAGAGACTCAACTCTAGAGAATAAGTTGTTGTAACTAGTCTTCAGTATGCTGTATTCTCTCTCAATCTGTTTGGTCCTGGACCTAGCCCTTCTATTCTGGAACCATATGGCGACTTGGCAAGGCTGCAGCCCGAGTTCCCCCGCGATCGCCCGCTTGGTCTTCGACTCAGGCCTTGAATCCGATTGGAACATGATCTCCAGCGACTTGACTTGCTCGTTGCTGATCCGCCTTTTGTTCTTTCGAGCACAAGTCATCGAGTTCATGGCTGAGGAAATTTCTGTGTTTTTGTGTTTCTTAGATTCCCTTTGTGTGACACTAAAGTGGGATTTTATTTTCCGGGTAAACACTAAAGAATGTGAACTCAAAGATGAAATTGCTAGACTTTTGGTACAAGTAAACATGCATAGTACTGCTTCAGGAAGTAGTAGGAGTATATCTCAAAGGCGTGTGGGCCTTTTTGCCGGTTTCATTGGGAGATGTCAGATTTGTAGTTTTCTACTCAAGAATTGAGAAGCATCAAACACGGTACACAGTTTTTTATTTTATTTTTTATTTTAATTAAAAAACAAACTTGTATTATGCAATTGCCATGGTAATTGGTTTTGTGGACTTTCTTTTTCATTTCCTTCAGTCAATTACTTAGCGTTTATTAAACTAATTTGAATTCATTAATCCTTACTTGTTCTTAATGGCTGCTGGGGTCCTTATCCTCCGCTATTCTCAGGTTCGTTATGATGCTTTTATGTGTGATGACTATCTCATAACTACACCAATTATGTTGCGTTTTCACACTTGGACAGAGTCCATTTGGTACCTAAATTCGTGTCTTAATTTGAATCATGATTCATAATTTATTACAGTATTTTTTCTCATAAAAAATACACATAAATTAAAAATAATTCTAATCACGTGATTTAAATCTATAAACCAAACGTCATGTAAAATAATAATATTAAAAGTTTCTTAACACTAACCATAGTCCTAGCTAAAGTCCAAAGCTGTAAAGATAGGGAATCTTTACTGTTTTTGAAATTGATTGTTCGTGATTTGGACCAAAGCGAGCAAAATCTTTTAACTCTTTCCTAATGTGCTGTTTTTTCTCTTTTGACATTATTGCTAAAGCTGCTTTTATTTATGTATTTAGTTGGTAACTGATATATATATATATATATATATATTGGTTGCTAAACAAGTAACTTGATACTTGATATATCATAAGATACCATATTTTATTTAAAAAAGAGCAAAGTTACATACTGCTTAAGGTGACTATTATTATACTCTACCTATGAAGTTTGAGAGTCGTATATGAATCTCTAATTAATTAAAAAATTATAGATGGTAAATTATTAAGAGTTACTATTGTAGGGCATTCTTATTAATAATATCGGTGTTTAATTATTAAATCTAATTAAAATCATATCATATCAGATCAGAATAGATTGAAAATAATTATCTTTTTAATAGTTATATTTTTAAATCCTATGAGAAAAACTCTCTTAATTATCGTTCTATTGAAAAAATAGAAGATGCCCAATGCTGAATATTTCCATGATATGTGAAAAAGCCACGTGGAAATGTAGCAGCTAAGGACACTAAAGTGTTCATGAGGACTTATAATGTCGTCCCACTTGTTTATAGTCAACATTAATAGGTCCACTTGCCTGTCCTTTGTGTTGGAAATGTTATAATTCTCAGTGTACCATTTACATCGTAACGTGGCAACATTCTTCTCGTTTACAATCCAAGGTGCTCTTTAAGTCTACACGTGACAGCATAACTTAAAATTGATGGTTATAGTAGGTCGTGTAGGCTTTTCCTAGGCTCTTGAAAACATTGAAAAGGATAATTATTTGGTAAGCTATGAATTATTTTCTGAGAAAATTCTATGGTCGGACAAAACATAACAAGTTTTAGTATTCCGATTAAAATTTTAACAGTTCACGTTAAAATAGTGCATCAGATGACATAAAAATGCGTCTATTCACGAATTTACGGTTAAATTATGTATGCAATTATAAGTCTTGATGGTTAACATTTTGTGTAATTTATTTATAAAGTTTTTTTTACTGTGCAGACTTTTTTTTACAACTAATAAGTATAGTTATTTTAATCGTTGTAAATTTTTAATGTGAACACTTAAATTAAATTAAACCGTTAAAAGAATTATTTAATAGTGTACAGTAATGGATTGATAATGAGAAAGAACAGTTTCTACTTCATGCCATCTATCACTACGGTACAAATGATGTTACACCTGCAATGAATCATATGGCATATTTATCATGAGTGAAAAATAGGAATTGAGAATCGAAATCAACTTCATATTTACTTACCTATTTTTATTTTAGAATGAGAGTAAAAATGTGTGGATCTCACACCAATTTGGAGTTAAAGAATGAGATTGGCACTCTCCTCACCAGATTGGCACTCTCAATCCTAATAGTAAATATTAATTACGATTTTACCCTTAATTTTACTAACAAATTTATGAATAGAAAAGTAAAGAGTAAAAAATAAAAAAAATGCTCTAATTTACTTTCACGCCTCTCGTATCTCCTTGCTCACTTCCTCTTATATTTTTTTTCTTTTCTTTCTTTTTACTAGTGCCATGGACGAATTTATATCAATGCAAATAATTAAATGAAATTAAGATAGCTTTTTTTCATGCTTACAATTTGATTCTTGTGTTATGCCTATTGCTTTTCATTTTTCAATCTATATGGTAAGCTGATTTTTGTTTTCTATAATATGCAATGTAATGTTAAATCTAATTTTATATGTTGATAATGTAGAGTAACCATGTCTCAATTTTTAGCACGAAAGAAGAGAGTAATTAATACAATATAATTACTAATTAGTTATCCTAATTTAGATGATTAATTTGGTGTGATTATAAAAAATCTAATTATTAATTAGTTATCCTAATATTAAGATAGTTAGCATAATATACAATTTCTTTTTTTTTTTAAAGTTCAACACAAAAATCTACTAAAAGGGTAGGTAAGTAAATTTATAACAGTTTATTCCGATTCTGGGCGTAAGTAAACGTATGAATGAGATTGAGACTAATTCCGACTCCAATTCTTGAAACCTAAGTAAACAGTTTATTCTGATTTCGATTAATGTCCACTCTGAATCTTGTCCACTCCGATTACAGATAAGTAAGCATGCCAATAATGTTAGATAGGGATTGGATCTCAAATCCTAACATACCACCGAGCTCAGGATGTTACAGGGGGTGCTCAAACATATATGTTACACTGTCGTCTAGTCATTCCAATTTCAATAATTATTAAACGAAGCTTGATGCTCTGTTCAATGGCAAAATTACGAGAACAAGACTAAAGAGGACCAAACAATATTTTTAATTTCGTGTCTCTATTGTGTCAATCAAGTCAAATGATCATGATATGGTACGAGTTGAAGTTCAGAAACGTCTTTTTGCTAAATGAAGCTCAGAAACATTAACAGGCCGTTGTAACTTTTTTTTTTTTTTGTACTTTACAATTTTTATGCTTTTATTTAAAAAAAATTATTTTACAAAATAATTATATTTATTTTAAGAAATTATTTCTCTATTAAAATATATAAATAAGTATGCAAATAATTCAACTTATAATTTGAGTTGAACAAATTAAAAATATAGTTTAATGAGAAACAACAAAAATAGAAAGTATTAAAGTAAAACCTTTCAAGCAAAAGGTTGAAGAACAATTTATATATAAGCATGCAACCAAGAAGTTGAAGAAGAAAAAAAAATATATAATGAGAAACAATATAAATACAATATTTAAAAAAGAACAAGCAAGTATTAAAGTAAAACATGCAAGCAACAGGTTGAAGAACAATTTATCAGCATGCAAGCAAGGAGTTAAAGAACACAAAATAAGATACTCATAAACATACTTGAGAAAAAAATATTTGAAATGAAAAATTTTAGGAAAAATAATTTTATAAGCAATTTTGAAATAAAAATAAAAAATAAATAAAACACTCTTTAAAGGGAAAATTTTAGGAAAAAGAATTTTAGAAGGCAACATGAAAATAGAAATGAAAAAAGAGAGAAAAAACCAATAAATAGTGCAAAAGAAGAACAAAAATAATAAGAAAAGGAGAATAAATGGAAATTGAAAAAAAAAAAAAAAGAAGAAAGCTAGCAAGAAAATAGTTGACGTACAAAATTTCATACCTCGAGATATAGATAAAAAAAAAAGGCTTGAAAACCAAAAAAAAAAAAACTTAAAAATAAGAAGAAAAAAAGAACAAAAATTTAAAATACAATTAAAGAAAAAAAAACTGAAAAATAACATTTTAAAAAAAGGTTTAAAAACAAGCAAATAAAATAAATAAATAAAAAAGAAAGCTTAAAAACAAAAAAACAAAAAAACAAAAACAAAAAAAAAAGTGAAAGCAAGCAAACAAAGAGTTGAAGTACCAAAGTTAAAAAGAGGCATCCCCTCTTTTTATATATAGAATGATATGGATAAAGATGTTCTATTATTTACATATAATATTTTACAAATGAAAATGTTTTAGCCATCCACGTACTAAACAACACGTACACGCGAACATAATAAAACGAAAACAAAAAAATGATTGTTTGATCATTTCAGTGTCGCATGTAAAAGGTATTTGGTA
Organism: Morus notabilis; assembly: GCF_000414095.1. Classification (NCBI taxonomy): domain Eukaryota; kingdom Viridiplantae; phylum Streptophyta; class Magnoliopsida; order Rosales; family Moraceae; genus Morus; species Morus notabilis. The sequence goes on from NW_010362392.1 coordinate 179,993, forward strand.
TAATGTTTCGCGTGAGCCATTATTTTCCAAAGAGTTCTTTTCTATAAGCTCGTGATAATTAGGTGAAATGACGTTTTGCATGTGTAGAAACTGTATTCGTTTACTTATTCATTTTGCTAAACTAAATAAATTATGTTTTATGAAACTAGCGAACTCAATTGAATATGCACTATTAATAAATATGGTAGACATAAATTAATTATTTTTCTTATAGAAAGTTAGGACCCCTGCGGAAGCTAGAGTCAGAATTTGCTGCCTTTTTATCTCACGTGCATAACGTGGTGTCTAAGTTATGTGCCCCGTGAACCAAAATACATTGTCCATATTTCCGAAACTTTCACCGAAATTCTCAAACTAATTAAAGTCATGAAACATTTTTGGGAAGATTTCTGACAAAATGATTTCTAGGATTTCTTTTTAAGAAAAAAAATACTAAAATAAATCACAAAACCAAAAAAATAAAAAGGAATAAAATTATGAGAGATTCCTAAATTTTTCTCTCTTTAGAATTACTTCTCATGGTTGACTTTGTCCTCTAAGTGGTCTCTAGAGTGGAAAAGTGTCTCATAATAAAAAGTATCTCTTTAAAATATTGGATTAAAATCTTTTAATTAAATGGTAGTTGTGATTTATTTGATTTTTAAGAGTTTATAAATAACTTAAAGGAAGAGTTTTATTAGAGGTCCTTTTTTTCTATCTAAAATCAATTCCTCAACTAGAAAAACGGTCCTTAATTTTTATAACTTCTACAAAAGGTCAAAAAAAAAAAAAAAAAGGAGAATTGAGTTTGATCTAAAGTTAGCATAAGAGTTCAACCAATGACATTGAAGAATAAATTGTATCGAATATATTTACAAGCTTTAAAGCACATTATTAGCACCGAAATCACGTCAATAGTAATATTATGACACCAATTATAATATAACCGTAATTCTAGCTAGACGCGTCGGCAAACCGTAAACATGACAACTATCTTAGTGACAATGGTAAATAGATATTATGACACCCTTTTTCCTTAGCCAAATATATATATAATTTACATTAATTAATAAATAGGCTAAATTATTGTTTTCGTCCATAATTTGTCTGGTTATGAACCATAACTTGACAAGTTATTGTCCATAATTTATCTGGTTATGAATCATAACTTGATAAGTTTGTCCATAACTTATCTGATTATGAACCATAACTTGACAAATTATGGTCTATTAATTTCTATAACTAAAAATTGACCTATATACTTTCTTAAACTTTTCATATCGGCCTATTTCCTACTATTTCCGTAAAAACAATAAGATGCCTCAGCCAGAATTTTAGTAGAATTTAGATTTCCGTTTGTGAACTTGGGCTCAATTGAGGCAGAAAAATTGCCCAAATTGTTAACATCAATCTATTGTTAATAGAAGCCCAAAGTTGAAGCCCTGTTGTGTTTTAAAGGCTACAACAAAGTTTAAGGGGCTTTAGATCTTTTTGAAAAGATAATGGTCCCCAAGTGCACAAATCTTAGCCCAAACTTTGCAACTGTCAGCTCTCCAATTATTTAATTTATTTATTTCTTTTTAATAGTCAGCTCTCTAAAGTTGATCATATGCCTTTAGGAAAAAAAAAAAAAAATGATCTGACATTTTCACCTTACACGTGTGAGAGGTTGTATAGACAAATGGGTGTGTTGAACTTTTCAACCAGTTTTCTAATACTACAGAGTACACACAAAGTCACGCTTTTTTACATGACATATACATATATATATGGTATTACCAAATTATTCTGCCAAAAAATAAGGATTGCCAAATTAACATGGTAGCATTAATAAAAGGCTAATGGTTCTCAACATTATTGGTGAGGAATAGGATATAGTGATCTTCTAATTAAATAAAAGAAAAGTATTGAGAATTAGAGTCTAATCAGCAGAAGATTTTGACTGTATTTAGCACTTTCGTCCTTGAATAAAAGAGTTTTAGCAACGAGTATACCATGTTACCCTTTCTTTAAAATAAAAAAAAAGTGCTACTGTTTTGGATTGAAAAAAAAAATGCAATTTTTCATAGGTTATTAGTAACATTTTCATGTAGTGTATTAACTTTTAATTTTAACATATTACTCCTTGAATTTTTATTTTTAGGCTTTTTTTTTGCGGCAATTTTAGTTCATGACCATAAAATTAATGACAATAGATTTCTATAATTTAACCAAGACAATCACCTATCAATCTTGTCATAACTTAAAATTTTACAAAAAAAAAAAAAAAAGAAAAGTTACATTATATGCAAAACGTCTCTTTACCACTGTCTGAGCTTATTATATGATAAGGATGTGATTATCTATGTTAAGTTTTAAAAAATTTAATGATCTGGACCAAAACTGCCAAAAAATAAAAAATTAAAAGACTATTGTCAAAATTAAATGTTTCTGAACTAAATTGTTATAACGCGCATAATTCAGACCACTATGTAGCAACTCTACTTTCTCCCTTGCTTCCTCCAAATGTTAGGTTTGGGTCGAGAATGGAGTCAAATTAGGTTATAATTAGGCATAAATTTTATCTTATTATAAACTAATACGTGAATAGATTACAATGGTAAAAATAATATAATGTTTAATAATACTACCAACCAAACATCGTATTGTATAAAAATTATACAATGCAATATGTTGTAGGGTAAAACGCTGACCTTAAATTAAACCTTGCATGGGACCCACACGCCCTAAATAAGAGCATTAAAGGACAACATGAAGCTGACCGTACCCGCATTCGTAGGCGAAAAAGCTTCTGAAAGCATTTACGAAGTCGAGGTTACATAAGAGATGAGATTCGCGAGATCTGCTCCAAGATTTACTATTTCTAAACCAAATATATGAACTTTAAATAAAAAACTGTCATAATTGATTGTAATCTCTATCTTTTAGGAAATTATCCCAAAAGATAAGAGAAATAACCCAAATTCAAATAAGAAAAGTTTATGGGCGGTGACCTAATCTATAAATAAGGGATTGTGAGTAAGAAAATCCCTAGGTCTTATTATGAGCATTAGTGCATGCAATTCCTCCAAAGATAGTGAAATTTCTCTCCTTCTCGAAATAGACGTAACTCTCGAATTGAGGGTGAACCATTGTGCGTTCTTGTTTAAATTCCATTTTTAATTGTATTTTAGATCATTTAATTCATGCAAACGGTTTAAAAATTCGTTATTATTTTGTTGACGTATTTTCATTGTCAACACAACATAATACGATACGATACAATACGGCACACCAAACATGTCCTAAATAGAGACAATAACCCGTTTTCATAATATCAATATATGTGTAGGACTTTTCGACTAGGCCTCTCATGTGACGCTTAAAACACAAAATTACCAAACAAAGTAAAGCAGAGAAACCACCAATAGTAAATCAATACATATGTCGGGAATCAACTACAATCTCAATACACCAAGATGGTGCTCAGTACTTGGGAGAGTTGGACCCAAAAAAGGAAAAAAAAAAAAAAAGACTCATGCTTGTGAATAAACCAATCTCCAACACAACACCTGCTCACATAGGTTTAATAAGTACATAAACCGAAAAAAGCGAAAATCAAAGTGTCGTGGTATGTTTGTTTGACTTAATTCATTTTGAATACACAAATATCCAAACGTGAGAACAAAGAAAACAGAAATGATAAAACTTGCATACGTAGGACACCCACCAAAGCGTTTGGCTTTGGTTTTACTTTCTACGTTGCCTAGTCCGCAAGGAATCTTCTTTGTTCAATCAAGGCCTACTTTAAAAGCTACCATCAAAAGGGCCCTCAACTTTTCCTACTTTTCAACTACTCTCCCACATTCATTTTTCTCAAGTTTAAGAGGGCAAGAGAGAGAAAGAGAGTTAATTTGAAATTTTTTTTCCTCTTGGGACAAAAGATAAAGAGAGGGGGAAAAAAAAAAGTGCATGCATTTTATATCCACCGCAGTGTTTGATAAAATGGCTCACAGAGATGAGGGTTAGATTTGAAAAGAATGCAATTGATTCATGTGGGGTCATGACATGTGGGATTTAAGTGTACATTGGTTTCCTTAAATGCATGGGGGGTGATGAATAAGGACTGTGTGACAGCAGAAAGGTCACAGTATATGTTGGAAGCTGTGGTCGACTGAATTACTAATTAAATCGTGAATAATATACATATATGTGTATATATTTATGTATATGTATTTGTTTTTATATAAATGTATGTACATGTATTATGAATATAATGTTGGGGAATAGGAGGAGACAATGCCGTTAATATTTTGTGGTGGGAATTGAGAAAGAACTAAAATCTAGGCAAAGGTTGGTGTCCCTCTCCAAAGATGCTTTTAGGTCAATCAGCATGAAATTAGGGCGCTTGGGAACAGAGAAAAATGCCAATAATTTCATGTTCTTTTCAAGAGCTTGGGGGTCAAAGAGGTGACTTTAGGTCAATGGAGGCATAAATGTGGATCCGAATCCAATGAAATATTTTGCCTACTACGTTTTTTTTTTTTTAAAAAATTTCTGCTGTGAAAACCTACAATCTAATGATTTATCTCGGGCACGATTTTCCTTCCCAATTGTGGTGGAAAACTAAAAACTTTTTAGAGGGTTGGACACATGATTCAATACATTAAAAACGGCTCACACATTAATTAAAATTCAATTTGAGTCAATTTTGATGAAAAATTAATGTACACATGTTAAGAATTAATTAGAAGTCTTAAATGTATATTATCAAGAGCAGCAAAATCGCAAAAAAGAAATAGAAACGAATGCAGAGTTTATAAAGGCTCACAACTAGCTTGCAAGACATTCATGATTCAACACCGGTCTTTCAAAGTTTTGTATCCTGAGCTATCCAATTCCAAAAAGTTAATAAGAAGCTGTAACATGAGATACATTATAATAATAATAATAATAATAATAATAATTATTATTATTATTATTAATTATTACTATTATTATTATTATTAGGAGTTAAGACATTTGATTATCTCAACCAAATATGTGGGTGTTGGGACATCTTTCATAAGAACATTAGATGCTTATTCAAATTAAGTGGAAATTAAGAACATTTTTATTAGGAGTCATGAGAGTGGTCCTGGAATATTCAAATTAAGCTTTATAGTTATTGAATACCAAGACAAAGAAAAGGAAAAACAGCCAAAGAAATTCTGTAGTACTATATATAACGCCCTTTTCATAAGAACATTAGATGCTTATTTTATTTATGTACAATGGTCAAGTTTTTGGGTATTTTCAACGCATATCTATTATATATTATGGTGTAATGAATCATATATAACTCCCTCTCTTTAATTTCTGGAGGAAAAAAAAATCTCAAAATGTAAAGAATTCTTTAAAAAACAAAAAAAAACAAAAAAAAACGCTTGAATTAGGATCATCTCAATTATAACTTAAAACTCAAACACATGCTCTAAGATCTAACATTGGATCCTTCTGGATTTACTCATCAGAATTCGAAATCAATCAAACAACTAGTTTCCAGTTTCAAGTTGTGCTGTAGAATGGAAGGCTTCTCTATAAAGTTATCAGCTACTGACATTTGTATTAATTATAGGAGCTATATCTCATTTTAAACAATTTTGAATTATATGAGAGGTCAATTTTTAGTTGGCTGGCCAAAATTTGACTATTTCCTTCTCTTTTCTTTTCAAACTTTTTCCCACTCAAAATTTTACAAATATAGCTTAATTAATTTCCCCATATAATAATATAATTACTTTGTATATGTATTAGCAACACATTAACGTGGATTTTCGTTTGCCTAGTATCATGGGATTCATGATCTAAACAAGTATAATTTTATTTTAGGGTGTTGCGTGAATCAAAAGGGAGGGCCATTTTAACAAGAGTGGACCTTAGCCCACCTGAGTAGAAATCCAGCCAAATTAACGCTGACTCCTCACACAACTTTTCATTTGTCTGACTCGTCTGTCGTCATCTTGAATCCCCCGCGACCGTAGAAAAAGAAGTGAAGACGCACTGAACGAGGGAGGGATTCCCTTTTCCATGATAATTATTTAAGACTTTCCTCTTTCTTAACCAAGTTTCTTACAGCACCAGAATAGTGTAAAATAGCCTGTGCTAAACTGCTAACACATCATATATTATATACGCACACGTATAGTGTATATATGTATGTATAGGAAATGTCTCCAGTTGACAGCCGTACATAAATGTAATATTTTTTATTCGTTAATACAATATTTTGTGTAACTTTCAATAAAATATAGTCTTTTGCTATGTTACATTATTGTTGATTAAAAATATTATCACGTTACACTAAAAAGTTATAAATGCATTTTAAAAATATTTCGCTTGTTGTACGGTCACATGACTTAAAAAACAACGCCTGTGTGTATATAATGTTTTATATATCTTGAGAGAGAGAGAGAGGACCCCAAAATTGTTTGCCTTAATAGGGGGTCGGTGAATTAGCTCAACTAAACCACTGGAACCACTCTGACTCTTCCTTTGGTTTTCTTGTTTGGTGTCTCGTCATGGGTCATCATCATCATCACCGTCCAAAATCGCACGGCTCAAAATGTTCCCTTTTTCTTCGTCTATAGGTTTTATACATCCCTAGTAGTTGTAGCACAGTACAGTACAAACAAACAAACAAACAAAACCCTAACTGTGTGATGGGTTTTTGTTGAGATTTAGAGATATTTGCCAATAATTATGTGAGTGATGGTTTGATTAGGTCATGATGATCTCCAACCTCCCGCGGTAGATATGGGATTTTGAGATTACAGGGTGGTGTCAAGTGTGAGAGAAAAATGAGGGAGAAGGTTGAGGGAGTTGTGGCTATATCTATCCACTTTACAATATCTTTATATAGAGTAATGCTATTTATCATTGACTTTTAATCATCTTTTTTAAAGATATCAATCTGAGGATTTTATTTTTGAGATAGTCAATCTTAGGAACTTTAATGTTCAAAAAAAAAAAAAAAATTTTTAGGAGCTTTTAATTGTTACCGTTTATTCTCTCTCTTAAAAAGGAATTGTTGCCATAAAAATAAAACAAGGATTTCAAAAAACAATTAAAAAAGGAAAATTCTATAGAGAGTACAAAAAACTACCTTTTGATTGGGCTTTTTTTTTATCCGTTAGATCAAATTTAGGTACATTTTAAACCTTCAGATCAAATAAAAATCTTACAAAATTAAGATAAAGTATGATAATTGAAGGAAACCCTAGCAAATTAATCTAATAGTTAAAAAGAACCCCCTATTTGTAAGATAATTTTTCACACCCTATATAAGAATTCTCCTTATAATTACGATAGCGCGTTATTAATTATCTTGCAATTATATATCACACGGATATCCACAAGTACCTATGCGTATAAATCCACATTTTTATTACCTTTCTTTTAGAATAAAGAAGAACTTTATTACTTTTTAACGTTGCAAATATCACTATACTCATATGTCTTTTGTGGTTAAAAAAACCAACCGTGATACAACCACTATTTAAGCTAAGCATTTTTTAGTATATATATATATTGCATGGCAGAAACGAAGGCGATGAGGTAGAGCATAGAGGAAGAGATAGAGAGAGAAATAGATAGAAAGAGAGAGAGAGGGGTGGGGGTCGTGGTCATTTCCGGAACCGAGACGCAGTTGGTAGGGCCAGGGGGGTCTGCAACTTTTATTACTTTGTCCTTTTCACCCCTCCCCATCTCTCTCTTCCCTTCCTCACCCCCTTTTTATCTCTCTATCCTCTCTTCTCATTTTCGCACACTCATTTCATTTTTCATTATCAAACCCTCTCTCTCTCTCTCTCTCTCCCCCCCTCTCTCTCTCTCTCTCTCGTTCTCTCCATCTCTCTCTCTCTCTCTCTCTCTCTCTATCTTTCTCTGAATTACCTAGGTTAGACAAAGAGAGGGAAAAGCCAGAAGTAGAAGAAGAAGAAGATGAGGAAGTCTTATACTTTTGAGGGGAATGTTGTCTGGCTCGAGGCCACTATAAACTCTAGATCTATGATTTTATTCATCTGACTTTGTTCTTCACATTTCCGAGATTTGTCATCGTCGATTATTAGATTTAGCGACGTCGGACCAGGCTTCATTCCCCCCAATTGTTGCTTCCATTAATCCCACCTTAAGATCTTTATCGCCTACATATTACTCAAGGTTAAGACTCTCTCTCTATATATATATATGTGTGTGTATCTAATTAAATATGCATGTACTGTCTATTGTATTGGACTGATGATTTTGTTGATGGGTAAGGGCGCAAAAAAAAAAAAAAAAAGAAAAGGCGAGTTGTTGTGCAAGAGCAGATTGGTGTAATGATGATGGTTTTTGACTGCTCTCCTAACTTTTTTTTTTTTTTTGAACTTTTGTGTTCTGACTCAAGTGGGGGAGAAAGAGAAAGACCATCATTACTCTCTTATTTTTAACTCTAATTTCATGGATGATGATCAGTTTGTGTAGTTTTTTTTTTCTTTGCGTTTCTTTGTCAGTCCTTTTAACTCTTCTAGAGTTCATCATTGGGTTGATGATTTCTTCCATAATGGCTTCACGAATCTTTTCTGTCCGTTTCTTCTCTCTCTCTCTCTATATATCTATCTACCCCCTAATCTACAAACCTTAAATGGCTTCTTATCTCTTTCACTTTCAACACAACCCTGTTTCTCACTTTTGCAATTAGGGTTTCAAAAAAGTCTCTTTGTTTACTTTTGTTTCTGAGATTTACTTCAGCGTATAATATGTATATATGATCCAGTACTATCTCTTTCATATAGTCATGCACATGAATTGGTAAGTACTAAAACGCTTAAAAATGTACGGCTTGGTCTTTTTTCTCTCTGCGCCCTTCAATTTTTGGTTTTCGTTCTTTTGTCATTTTGTGTGTGTGTGTAGTGATAGTGGGTTACTTGTTGAAACTGTGTTATCTCCGCCTTATCAAAATTTTATTTTACTTCACCTGAATTTTTTTCAGTAACTACGTTACGTATGCATATAGATCTGATCAAGCAATATTCTTATCTGTTGGGGTTATCAGCTTTCACAATATAATATCTGTATATCATATATTGGGTTCTTTCTCTCATCTGGGTGGTCGGAGTTTTCTTTCTGCATTTTGGCTAACATGTAAATAGAAAACCATATTTACAATATATACGTTTTTGCAATACTTTTACTGCGCAAGTTTCAATATATACTGTGTAAAAGCTAGCAGTTTGAATGACAAATGATTACGGAAGGTGAAAAGAATAATCGTCCCAAGAGACTTGATGATACATTTGACGGTGTTGAATTTGAGGAATATTCAGCTCCCTTATTATGAAACATCTCATTATAAAGTGTGTTTTTATTTATAGAAGTCTCTGATTTTGGGTTCGATCTGTACTTAAAATCCTTTTCCATTTGCACAAGCAACCTGAAGTTTTGAAACTCAACTTTCATCTCTGTCTGATATATCCTTATTTAGGCTATTCTGAAACTCAGATCTATACAATGTGGTTAATATATAATAATATGCACAAAGGTAACTTTAAAACGTGAAAATAAACTGGAATGTGGTAAGGAAAGCATAATACTTCGTCAAGATGTCTTGTCTCCTGAACCTAATTCTTTAAAATATCCATGTTTTCTCTCACATAAAATTACATATAAAAACTAGTTTTCTTTCTACTTTATGTTGGAAGTTTGCTACATATGACCTCTCTGTTGAAATGCTAAAACTCAAATATATATAATACACACACACAGACACACCATATTCTATACACTTATATGATCATGTTATGTATATATCTACATGCTCAAATATCATGAACTTTCATAATTACTCTGCATGGCATCTATATCTGTGTGTGTGTGTGTGTATTTCTGCATAGAATTTACTTAGCTTCTTTCCTTCCTAAAGTAAGATACAATACAACATAGAAAGCAACAGAAGAGTGACGTTTCAAAGTCTGTGCCGTTGTGCAAGAGCTAGCTTAGATAGATTAAGGGAGAGAAATGGGTTTCGTGTCTTTGCATAAGGAAGTCATGAGGTTATAGGGGGAAAGGTACAGTAGATTGTTTTTAGAAAGAAATAAGATTGAGGAAAAGCAGCAAAAAGTTGATTGAAAAAGTGAAAACTTATATGGTGATGATGATGATCAATGATGATCATCATCATCATGAACTGATGATCAGTGGACAGTACAGTTGCCGTGATGGGTGTCTCATTCTGTCATTAATTTCTGAAGCTGTTGCGGTGGTGGTGGTGCATATGCAAACGCTGAATGCCATTAATGTGTTTTGTTTCGCTGCGCCTTCTCTCTTCTCTTTCTGATATATCTGAATCATTTACCCTTACACGGTTGGGTCAACATCAGCAGTTACGCCATGGATTCCTCTTTTCCTGACTCTGATATTTAATACGGAATGTGATGTATCTATTTCCCCTAGCTACAACTGTTATTTTGTTTACATACATACATTTATTTTCTATATAATTTATATGAATAATATTAGGGATACTAATTTTGATCTTAAGATTTCTATTAATTCATGAGTTGTCGTTATTTTATTGGTAGGTGTTAATAGATTGCCGCTTTAATAGATTGCACTTACTAGTAAAAGAATGACACCTCAAAAAGTTGAGATTAAAATTAATGTGTCCAACATTATTCTTTGTGTAATATGTAGAGATGAGAAGTCTGACATTTGGTAGTTATTCAAGATAACACTACGGTTGAAATGTATAATACATAAAATTTTGTTATTCAAAATTATTATTACACATTTTCAACGTTAGTGTTATGTTGGATAAATATATATGATGTTACACTTCTTAATGTGTATATACATATTTTGTGTGTACTACAAAAACTTGTTAAGAAGTCAGTCTCTACTCGTGTACAGAAAGACTGTCAACTTTATAAAAGTCATCCTTGTTTCTTTTTACTGCTTTGTTATCTATTTTATTGGTGCAAAACCCAAGTCCATATGATATATCCTGATCTATTATTACTCAACGTAAATGCAAGCCTCTTGGAGTTGGTCAGTTTGTGTTGCATGCATTGTTAGGTTCATAAATATCAATTTAAATGATATTCATATTACCGAATCATTGGAACTTGTGCTAAAATGCATGCTTTCTCTCTTGCATATGAATTCTGACCTCTTTGGTTTTCTTGAAATAATCTGTAATATTTGTTGACTCTCTTTGGTAAAGAAATGTAAGAAACTCCTCAGAAGCCGTGAACTTTCTGTTTGATTTCTCAGTTCTTGGTGTGACCGCACAGAGATCAGAGAAAGTGATTTGAATTCATGTTGATGTGATTACCACAAGATTGAGAGAAGTCATCGTCAACATATATATCTTTTCAAATTGATTATAACTGTCTCAAAACCTCATGTAATAATATATATATATATAGGTATATATCTATATATAGGTTAGAGGCTGTTATATTTTTACATCCAAAACGAAGTCATATATATATATATATATAGTTATATATCTATATATTTGTGTGTGAGAGTGAGAAGATAATTTATTAGAGAGCCAGGGCCAATCCCACTATCATGAATTTTGATTTTAATAAGTTTGAGTGGGTACATTGTGTGACACATACTTTATTGTTGGGCACTACTTGATATATGTACAGGGCACGCGTGAGAGAACTTTTGTTTTGTTCTTTCTTCCGGTTGTGGCTATTATATTAATTTATTGCTTTTAGGCTCTTTTAGTTTTTGTGCTAATTTGCACAAGGTAATCTCCATAAAAGCTCTTCATCGAGGTCACTTATGGATTCGCATGTACTAAACTTTAGTTTGAAATCAACTCCAATTTGGATCCTTTCAGGCGGAAAAAAAAAAAAAAAAAAAAAAAAAAAACCCAAAAACCAAAAACCAAAAACCAAAAACGAAAAAACTCCGAAGAGGACAGACCATAAAAGTTCTCTCAATATTATATTTCTGACCTACTGGTTTTATAACCGTTGCTATGATAAATTTATCTGATTGAAACTGCTATTAGACGTTTGGGGAATATTCCACATTAATTTTGTATTTTCTTCAGGAGCAGGTACATTGGAAAAAAAAAAAAAGAAAAAGAAAAGATAACTCTTTCCAGGATGGGCACCGTATATATTGCACGTAGTATCATAATGGACATTGCATACGGACCTTTTTTATTTTTTTATTTTTTTTATTTTTATTTTTATTTTTATTTTTATTTTTGCTTTTTCCACCTATGCTAAATGATTTGTCATTAATAAAATATTTTAATATATAGGTGAGATAGACAAAACTAGGTAGAGGAGTATATTTGGTTTGGTCTCCTGCAACTTGATTAAGTGCTGAAAATACGTGAATTTGATGATGTCGGGTGAAAAGAATGAACTCACAAAGTTGCTAATTTGATTGTTCAAAAGCATTGCATACACCACTTAACTAAGGATATCAAATAGATCAATCGCGTGCGGCCCCGTTCTTTTTGCTGATTCGAGTTTAGAATTCAAGTTTTATTACAGTAAAAATAGTCATCTAATTAAAACTTAAAAATGCCAAATATCACAGCTTGATATCATGAAAGAGTTTCTCTCCTACAAACTTAAAGAAAATTATGTGGTCTGCAACCGAAAACTGATGGGATCGACTTTTGCCACAACCAAACCCAATTAGAATTGTTGTACTTTCTGCCACATTTATTAAAACTACTGCATGAGAACAATTTTGCACTTCGGTGATCATGAGGACAATTAGAATTTCCTTTTTCTCCCTCTTTCACCTCCCATCTCCTATTCTTCCCGCCTCTGCCCCTGATTTTGCCTAAACTTTTAGCATCAGAGCAGGATACCTCTAAGTATTGTGGTAGGATACGGATGGTTGCTGGCAGGCTACCGCCGATTGCCGGAATTTTTAGTATCAAGATGGGATAATTCTATGTGTCATGGTACGTACATAAGATACCGGCAGTCACCAGTGGCTACTAGCAGCATCTTAATATGATACTACTTGGGGGAGAAATTTAGGCCTTGTTCACTTTGCGGATTCGAGTTTTCAATTCGAGTTGAGATGTGATATTTTCTAAGAGCTTTTAACTGTAGCAAAAAAAAAAAAAAAGCTAAATGTCACATTTTTTGAGAGCTTTAATTGTAGAAACCTAAAACTAAAAATTTAAATCGGTGAAATAAACGACGCCTTAGTATTTTAGATATGGTGATATGGTATGGTGATATGGTGTCTGTTTGGAATCATTTCTAAAAATGCTTTTCACATTTTTCAAGAATTAAAAAATGAAAACGCACTCAGAAATGCGTTTGGCACGCATTTCCTGAAAAACAAAAACTGAAAACGTTTTTTACTTATTCCCAAAAAGTCAGCAAAACTGAAAATGATTAAGCATCGTTCCAACTGCCC
>NW_010362392.1:193411-200050 GCF_000414095.1 Morus notabilis
CAATCTCCCTCGACCCCCCCTCTTCTCCGATCTCCCTCGACCCCCCCTTTCCTCCGATTTCCCATTTTCATTTTTCCCCTCCTCGACCTCGCTGCCCCTAACCACCCCCCTCCTCATCCGACTCCGCCGCCTCCCCTTCCTCCACCTCACAAGAGTCGGAACCTTGGACGACGACGACGACGATCGCAGCCTCTTCGGCTCCAAATCGGAAAATTCCAGAGATTCCTCCGAGACACACCAAAATTATTCCTCCGAAACCCATTTCTTCATGTATATAATGTTTATTTAATATATTTAATAATATTATTTATTTAATATATTATTATTTTAAATATTATTACATGCTTTTAAAAATTAAATCACGGAACACAATTTCAGTTTTTTTTTTAACTGAAAACAATCTCGGAATAAAACTATAAAACGCATTTTCAAAAATAATTTTAAAATAAAAATAAAAATATTTTTATTTTCATTTTCATACAAAAAATAAAATTATTTTTGAACGAAGTCCAAACGCAATATTCCTTACAAGAACTTTTTCTAACGCATAAACCAATACAGGACAACAATCTGGGGCATTTCTCTTAAAAGCCCAAAAAATTTCATGCCCAAATTATGTGGGCTGCAAGCTTGGGCCATATCGAGATTTCCTTCGACATACAATCCATTATGGCCTTAAAGGTGTCGTTTTGGTCTACTGTAAATCGTAATTCAATTAAAAAAAAAAAGGGGAAATAGTAGAAAATAGGCTTAAGAAAATATATAGGTCAATTTTTAGTTATAAAAATTAATAGGTCATAATTTATCAAGTTATCGTTCATAACCAGATAAGTTATGGATAAACTTGTCAAGTTATGGTTCATAACCAGACAAGTTATGGATAAAAACCGTGAATTATGGACAATAACTTGTCAAGTTATGGTTCATAACCAGACAAGTTATGAAAAAAAAACAGTAATTTAGCATATTTATTAACTTATGTAAACTATTGGTCTATTAATTTTAATTCATCTCAAGTCTTAACCTATTTCTCTCTTTCTCCCAATAAAAAATCATATGTCTAGACTCTTGCTAGGGTGTTACTTGTTGTCATCTGAATCTGCATTGGTTAAAACTAGTAGTAACAATCAACGACGACAATATCCACCGTTAATTGCTAACTGCAAGTTTGTTGTAATTTTATTTTTAAGGTTTTATAGGATTTGGGCACAAGGGTATAGTAGCATTATTTAGAGTTTTTATTTTAAATTCACTTTTTAATTGAATGGTTTGAGCCTTGAGGTATGACTGACTCTTGTCTATGGAAATTAACTAAACTATTTAGAGCCTGTTGGTACATAAAATTGTTTTGAAAAAATCTTCTAGCATATGCATCGCTTAAAGAAAAATAACAGCCTTTACGGATTGTATAAACTGTGAATGGTCTTGGATGTTAGACGTTACAAGAGCATTGCTCTTTAGGATATAACTATTTCACTATTGATAAGCATGCCATAATGCATATTGCACCGTGTTCATCACCGCTTTTTAGAAATTAAGCATTAACACTAGGGGTGAAATTCGATCGGGTAGGGTCGGTTTTTTGGTAAAATTTGAGCCGGCCCGCAAGAATCGGGCTGAGAAAACTATGGGCCGCAACAGATCACTTGCTCCCAGAACCCGTACACCATTAGGTTACCTCAGGTAACCTTGGGTCGGCCGGATTACTTCGGGGTAAACCAACTCCAAATTTGTAGTTATAGGTGGTTGGTATCTTACTATCATACCATCAGAAGCCATGGTTTGGGCCTGAACGATTAAGCAGACCTGGTTGGTATTTATTGTCATACCATCAGAAGCCATGGTTTGGGCCTGAACGATTGGGGCGGGCCTGGGCTGTGTGGCCTGGGCTGAACAATTGTAGCTGAAAATTTCAGGCTACGGTGAAGAAGAAGAAGAAGAAGAAGAAGAGGAACAGCAGAGTAGAGGAATTGAGAAGAAGAAGGAGCGGCGATGGAGGAAACACTCAGAGAGAAGAAGAGGAACGGCGGAGGAATTTGCTTTCGGTCAAGTCGGCCTACCGTGAGTTGAAAAGAGACCGGCCCGCGCCCCTACCCGTAAATTTTGGGATGGCCTTATTTGAAACCAGGAAAAGGAAAAAAAAAAACTGAATATTCGGCTAGGGTCGGATTTCTTACACCCCTAATTAACACAAACGCTGATATTTTCACAAAATTTGTGGTCATAAAAATATGAAGGAATATTAATGATTTTATACCCTTCTTTAAATAGTAACTAAGGTGCATAGAGGAAGAGGTCACTTATCAAAGTGAATTCCGAGTACAAATTAATTATTCCTACCTAAATTACACCCACCAGACTAGCCCCACAAAACGAAAAAAACAATGATCAAATAATTAGGAAAAAAGTGGCTATATCATTGTACTCACATAATTTACTTCAGACATTAATTGAACAGGACCCATCTATATATCATTGTACTCACACGTGCACTCAAGAACCACATATTCAAGTGAACGTCAAGTAGCGTGTTTCAATGCTATACATCTTCTTTTAAACCTTACATGAGATCAAAATACTATACATTTAGTGTTTACTTTGTTGATTGATTGTTAGAGAAAGAGGTATTTCCAATATATCTGGCTTTATCACAAATGTTCTTTTTGTAAATGCTTAGGATAAAAAAGAAAAATAATTATTCAAGTTGTTGAACTTAATTTACCACTGATGTTGTTGATCTCTTTACTCCATTGCGCCGACATTTGCAGCCCCGCATACACACAGTCAGCCTTTACTGACCCGGCCCCAACCAACTGTAGTTTGTTTCACAGTGTTAGACGCTAAGCAAGAAAGCATTCAGTCTTTGCCATTGCCCTGTGCCGGGAAAAGAAAATTGACAAAAAGGACTGTACACGACACATTATTGGAGAGCACCCTTATTCATCCAAGATATAATCCCACACTTATACATAGTGGTTCTATTAATGGGTCTTACATATATCTGATCAGGAGGGACTCACTATTTATAACAGTGAAGTTATTTACTTATAAGGATAAATAACAATTTTTGTTATTAGAGATGGTGAACCTAACGTGCAATTTTCTTAACGTGGCATTACACAACATCGAGTGTGGTCGTTTAGTGATAATGGAGTATCGTTGTGGGTCTGTGGTCATTGGTCGTTTGAGTGTTGGGCTATCCCTTTAGAAGTATTAAATGTGAATTCTATTTTTTAACAACCTAATACTTAATTCAGAGTGCTTCAGATTACCCCCCATCTAACCCTTAACGTTGGCACATTTGGGTGGGGCTTTCATTGCTGACTATTTGCCTTTGCCTCTGCCACAATGAATTCATTTCTCCACAAGGTTCACCGACTATATATGCACTGTTCATATAGGCTGTCCGTGCCAGTTCCCACCGACACTTCTTGCACATCATTAGGGCTGTTTATGGGTTGGGTTGGTGCGGGGTAAGATTTTTTTTCTTCCGCCCTAAAGGGTGCGGGTTGCACATATTTGGCCCCAACGATGTTAGAAAAATTTCACAACCCAACGATGTTCAGGTTGAGTTGGGGCGGTGCGGGGTGCGTTGGGTGGTCGGTTTCAACATTCAAAAAATCAAAGACTTAAAAGTTCAATATAATATTCAAACTTCATCATTAAATAGAAATAGCAACAATCTTTATCAGTCCATCTAACATCAAACATGAAGCAAAGTAGTCCATCCAACATCAAATACAAAGCAAACATAAATTAGTCTTAACATAAAACAAATAGTTTAAGCAAAGCAAACATAGAGGTATATGCTGCGGGTTGGGTTGGGGATTGCGGGTTGTTATTGGGCCAACCCACAATCCGCTCCAAACACTTCGGGCCAGAGGTATAATGGGCCGAAAATTTAAAAATAATGCTGCGGGTTGCTTTTTTCAGCTTGGGTTGGGGCGGGGTGGGTTGGGTTTGCGGGTTGTGCGGGTTTATGAACAGCCCTACACATCATGTTCACCCATGCACGTTAAGGGTGCGTTTAGTTAGTGTATTCGTGTCATAATTTAAATCATTATTTGTAGTTCGTTATAGTTCTCTCATAAAAAATACACATAAATCGAGAATGATTTTAAATCATAATTCTGAATCTATGAATTAACGTTCACTAAATAATATATAGAAGGAAAAGTGCAAGCATAATTAAATTATGGATTATTATTGCTAGTGGATTCTGAACTTTGAGATCTTTTTATTTTTTATTTTTAAAATTTTTTAATCCACACTATATAGCAGTGTACCCATTTGGGTCATTTCCACTTGTTAACGCCTACGTCTCATCAAATGACTGCAATACAGAGCTGGCCAATAAGCACAAACCTTTCCACCATGAAGGCCATAAATGACCGGAAAAGCAGATAATTGGGCTCTCATGCATTTACACTCTTTCAAGTCTATTTACTACGCACATGCTGATCACTGGCCACACAATTACAGCTAATAACACCATCAGCTAGCTTCACAGGAAACCTAGAATAATCAACTCATAAAAGCTCACTTATTTAGCTTGATTGAAGTAAATAAACATCTAAATTGTCTAACTTTCATTATTGGTGAGCAACAAAATTAATCCCCACCTTTAACGCTCCAATCAGGCTAACTGATATAACTTAATTGCCACCATCACTAAAAACAAATCCCATGATCAACTATTTTTCACATTACATATGGTTGTGATCACCAAATATAATTATTACTCAAAGTCAAAACCTACCGCTATAGAGTTTAATGCAATTAATACTACAAACTTACGTTAACTCAGAGCCATATTAAACTGGCCGCATCTATTATTTTCTTCATCACAAGCATGTGTAATGTAATACTCTAAGCTTCTCAAACATGGCTGCCAAAACCTCATTCTTTCTACTAATAGCAATCACAACATGCTTGATCACTAGTAGTACTTCTCAAACGCCGGCGTATCGGGGAAGATGGCGGTTGCTGAAAAGAAACATCGGAATCTCGGCAATGCACATGGCATTGTTGCCGAACGACAAGATCATCGTATTTGATCGGACAAGCTTCGGCCCTTCAAACTTAACTCTGCCACAAGCAAAGTGCCACATTGATTCCACAATCTCTGACAATTGCTTCGCCCACTCGGTCGAGTTCGACCTCTCAAACCGCGCCGTCCGCCCCCTCACCATCCTCACCGACACGTGGTGCTCCTCCGGCGCCTTGTCCTCCAGCGGCGTCCTGGTCCAGACCGGTGGCTTTGAGGCCGGGGAGCTAGTCGTTCGGTACTTCCAGCCCTGCGCAGGCTGCGACTGGGTTGAGAATCCCAACGGGCTTATCGCCCCGCGTTGGTACTCTTCGAACCAGGTTTTGCCCGACGGGAGAATCATCGTCGTCGGAGGAAGATTGGAGTTCTCTTACGAGTTCATTCCAAAATCTTCAAAACAAAATCCGCAGCTTTACAAACTTCCGTTTCTTGAACAAACTAGATACTCAGCGAAAGTCCCCAACAATTTGTACCCTTTTCTTCACCTTTCTCCGGACGGGAATCTCTTCATTTTCGCCAACGACAGGGCGATCCTCCTCGACTACGCGAGCGGCATTGTAGTCCGGCAGTTCCCGACCATGCCGGATGGGAACGGCGCCGTTTCGAGGAACTATCCGAGCACGGGCTCATCGGCTTTGCTTCCTATTTTCCTCTCTCGAAACGACACCGTCACGCGAGACGCCGTCGTTTTGGTCTGCGGCGGGACGGCGTCGGACGCGAACGTGAAGGCTTCGGCCGGGGAATACGTCGTGGCAACGAGAAGTTGCGGTCGAATTTCGATCACCGAGGAGAAGCCGGAATGGGAAATGGAGGAAATGCCGGTCGAGAGAGTGATGGGGGACATGATTCTGCTCCCGACCGGCGACGTTCTGATAATAAACGGCGCGAGGAAAGGAACCGCCGGTTGGGATGTTGCAAGAGAACCGGTTTTGTACCCGGTTCTTTACCGGACCGGGAGAGACGCCAAAACCCGGTTCGAGATACTAAGCCCGAGTATCATCCCCCGTCTGTATCATTCGACGGCACATTTGCTCCCCGACGGTCGGGTTTTAGTCGGGGGAAGCAACCCGAACAGGAACTACAACTTCTCTACGGTTTACCCCACCGAGCTGAGTCTCGAAACCTTTTATCCACCATATTTGAATACTAAATCTCGGCCGTTGATCACGAATGTGGAGCCAGGGAAGGAGATGGCGTATAAGCAGAGGATCTCGGTCCGGTTTCGGTCGAGCTCTAAGGAAAGTTTTAATGGCGGTGGGGTTTATGTGACGATGGTGGCTCCGTCGTTTACTACGCATTCGTTTGCGATGAACCAGAGGCTGTTGGTTTTGGACGTTGGGGAAGTGATGAGTAGGGAGAAAGAGAGTAATGAGTACGTGGTTGAGGGTCATGCGCCGCCGACGCCGGCGGTGGCTCCACCGGGGTATTACTTGCTGTTTGTGGTGGTTCATGGTGCGCCGAGTCGGGGAATGTGGATAAGGATCAAATAGACATATTAGTTATTCATTTGCATTGAAGTGGTAGTAATTATTTATATATTTGCATTTTTTTGGATGGTCATGCTTTCTTTTTTTTTTTTTTTTTTTTTTGTT
>NW_010362392.1:200067-203770 GCF_000414095.1 Morus notabilis
TTTTATTTTTTTTTTTTTTGGGGGGGTTTTTTTTTTTTTTTTTTTTTTTTTTTTTTGGTTGAAGTTTGTTCATGTTTTAGTTTGTTCTTTTATTTTGGAGATTTTTGTTAAGGGTTAAAAAAACCTTAACTAATTGTGAGTAGTTTTAAGGAGTGAAATTCTATTAAATTCTAGCAAAATTAAAAATAAAAGTGTCTGAAGACAGTACTTGTGTTAAGCATCATTTTTCTTATGTCCTCTTCGTTCCTCTCTATTAATATCATGTCAGTAATGATTTGGTAAAGAGAGAATCGTTTCGTCTATAAGGTTGCTCTCAAAAAAGCCTTCTAACTGGCGCCGCTTGTTTTTTATAACCAGGTGGGTCGGAGTTCAGTGCCACCTTCGGGTGGTTCGCCCGACTCTTAGTTAGTGACGGAATCCGTCTTTTATTTGTGTACATTAAATTTTTTTTAACAAATTATTTTAATGAGAGCATATAAAAAAATATATTTATTTTAATAAGCGCATATATTATTTCAGTGGGGTTTAAGTGTAAAATTTTAAAGTTTTTAAAGGTAATATTTAAAAAAAAAAAAAATTTGAGTGGGGACGGTAGCCCTAACTCAGCCCCATGCAGCTCAGGCGCTGCTCCTAGCCCTAGGTTATCATTCTCAAGGCAGATTTGCTGTTGATGGTGGCGGGTGAGTTTGATTTAAGCAGAGATCGGGATCTCGTTTTGAGAAGATCTATGCTGTTGCTATGGCCGCTTTCTTCGGGAGCGTCGGTACTCCGACAGGCTTACAACTACGAGGTGTTTGTCCCTTTGTGTTGCAGTCTTTTTGGTGGTGCCCATGGCTTTGACGGTGGGCGGCCGTTGGCATTTCTTCGCCAAATGTCGTATGGCGGGTGGTTTGTTGGTGGCTGCTTTCGTCCCTTCTCGTGTTGGTGGATCTTTCCTCTTCAATCTTGGGGCCGTTCTCTTATCGAAAGCGTCGTTTGTGTGATTTGAGACTTTTTTGTTGCTTTTAGTTTCTGTGTTTGTCAAATAATGGCATGGTTGATTTTGCCGTTTGGGTGTCTTCACCATGTGTTTAGGTTTTGTTGTGTTTTAGTGAAGGTGATTTTCCCATCCTTCGGTGTAGCTTATTTATTTAGTCCGCTTCTTTTGTGGTGTTGTAGGTGGCCTTAATAATATAGTTCTCTCAATCTTAATTGATCGGGCTTTTTCATCGATTATAGTGATTTTGTTAAAAGAGCTATGTTTGTGCTTGATATTTGGCGTGCAAGGTGACCTTAATAATATAGTTCTCTCGATCTTGATCAATTGGGCTTTTTTTTTTTATCGATTATAGTTGTTTTGTTGAAAGAGTCATGTTTGTGCTCGATATTTAGCGTACCTTTTTAATTTCCCGATTGTGGTACCTCGTATGCGTTTTGACCCTTGAGGGTTTTATTCGGTCAATATTCGAGATCGAGTCAAAACCCTTAAGCGTTTTATTCGGTCAATGTTCGAGATCGAGTTTTCTTATGTTTGGGGTGATTTGTGTCAGTATTAGTGTTTATACTTCTTTAATTCTTAATGAACTTTTTCCTTTTAAATGTCAGGTGAATAATTTAATGACATTTATTAAATAGATTCTGGGTAGACCACATCCCTAAAACTAGCTCAAAGGGAGGGTTGCGCAAAACACATATAAACATCTCAATAGTCTAATAATTTAGTGATGTGGGACAATGTCACAATACATAATATAACATCCTCCCATGCCTAACATGCAAGGCCAAGATTCAAATTGCAAATCCAACATCCTATCTAAAATTTAGATATAATAATGTTAAGTGGGTCTTAAATAGAACTTATAACCAAGAGCTAGTTCAAAGGGATAGTGTGTTAGCAGCGTAGTGGGACAATTCATAATCTAACAACAACAATCTCCACATCATCCCACAAACCAAAACAATAGCAAATTGGACAGCCTTTGCTCCCGCCACAGTTGGATCAAAGAAGGAGGTCTGCTCCACCCGAATTTTATATACCTTCCTGCCAAAATTAGTCACTATGGATGCCAGTTATGTTATTAGCTTTGGACATATATCTTTTTAAGACGTCTTATTCATATCACAATAAAGTTGAGATTGATTATCTGAAGTGATTAAAATTCATTGTTAAAAAAGTGATAAGTTGTGAATCCCTTTGCCAATTTAGTGTTAAAAGAATAGCCGACATCTTAAGTTAAAGTTTCGTGATTGTAATAAGTGTGGTAGACCTTAAATAGTGAATTTACCGGTTTATACTTAATAAGATTGAGACAAAAATAGAACAAGATAATATAAGAAGTCGGGTTGTGATTTGCTCAGTAATAATAGAGGTAGAAATATCATCGAACCACTATAAATAGTGTTTACAAATTTTCTAACTCTACCTCATTTAATCATTGTTTCGATATAAGTTATACCCCTTTGAATATTGTTATCTAGGAGCTATTTTCGTATGTTGTGACTAATATAAATAAGCTACTTAGCATTTCATCTGTTCCTATTTATTTGTGTTCTGGCTAGTTAGGCCGTTTTCTAAATTACGTTTAGTATAAACTTTTCAATAATTATAAAAAGATTTAAAAACCATTCACCCTGTTTTGGATAGTATTCTCAGGCTAATAATAATTATAAAAAAAATTTTAAAAACCTATTCATCCCATTTGTCATGATCATCAAAGACCACTATGATATGTCTGGTATATGAGTTATTTATGGGTTCAAATTTATAATTTTAATTCTGTTATAAAATTTTTCTCTTATAAAAAATTTAAATTTCAAAAGCTATAATCAAAATCCCTTATTTAAACAACTCTTCGAACTCATGTACCAAACACGTTCTAGATTTGGGAGGCCTGCAGACTGGGGTGTGACGCTAGCTTAAGGCCACGCTGGGCTGGCATAGGCTATGGGTGAGGCTTAGATGGGCCTTTTCTCTATCTAAGGTTTAATGTTGGAAAAGTATGATGGTTCTAGCGGAAGTAATTACACGCAAAATTTCATTTGAGTTGAAATTTAATAATTTTTTTAAATATTATAAATATAACAAAAATGACATAATAATTATCATAATGATATCATATTTTGTACTATATAATGATATAGTCATCATTTTAATGACATAAAAATAATATAAAATTTTGCTATTCTTATAACATTTTAAATTTTTTTCTAAGTTTAAACTTTGATGTCAAATTTTTGCTATATGTGTAAATCACCGATTCTTGTGCCATGCCGATCCCGACGGAGGAGACAAAAAGAGAGAGAGATACACAGATTTTAAGGGATATTCTTGGAATATCTTATGATTTGCTACACACTCATAAATTTTAAATAAAAAAGAGAGGCATATATAAAGAAAATCAACGACGAACATAAGATTAAGTTTAAGAAGGTAATTAAAGAGAATCAATCCTTTTGTGTAAACCTATTATTTATGCCATTTCAAATATTAGGTGGTATTGTGGTCTTTTATTTATTTTTTATTAATTGAATGACAATTATTTATTTTTGAGTAAAGTAATATAAATAATATATATATATTTTACTATTTTGTGTGGTATTAGTGGTTTTTTTCCACTTTATTTTTCCTCAAAACTTTTTTGGGTAATTTTTAAAAACACCCCTTAAAATGGAGAACCCTTTTATTAAGTCTTGTGAGCTAGTTCCTTAATATATATATATATAT
>NW_010362392.1:204183-214981 GCF_000414095.1 Morus notabilis
ATATATATATATATATATAGACACACACACACACGCACCATGCGGCCAGTTAGGTTTGACTGGGGCAGAGTGGGCCTTGGTCCCTCGAATGATGGCCCAAATCAGCCCATCCCAAAATTGGGATAGGCCTGGTTCTTCTTTCCCAATGTTAAATTCTTACAGGAGTGAGAATTACTCGGTAATTTGGTAGTATCAAGGTGTCGGCGGTGCTAAACGCTATTTACTAATAAAAAGATGGATCATGCAATGCGAGAGTTAGAAGTGGGGCCTACTTTTTATGAGTGAAGGTGCTTCGCATTAGTGCCCCCCCTAAGCGTTTTTCTCATTTCTTGAGCTATCCAACTGCCAAGTGGCAACGCCAAATTCTCCCTTCATTTCAACAACTCACCTGGGAAAAAAAAAAAAAAAAAAAAAGCAGAAAACCAAAGATTATGTGAGTCATGTCCCCACTATATGCTATTTACACCGAGGAATGGAAAATATTGTGGAAAACCGAACAATTATACAATATCTGACTTATGTAATGCGTTGAGATTATTTAGCCACTATTCACAGCAACGAATGCGATGGCTACAAAATTGGTGGGCTGAACTGGGACCACGGAGCATGTTCAGCCGAAATTATAGAATTGAATTTCTTGAGCCGGACGCTTGACTCACTCTAATTCTTCTTAAAAAAAGAAAAAAGAAAAAAATAGTTCAAGCCCAGGTCCAGCCCGCTCCCGTGGAATTCATAATACAGAAGAAATAGTAGAAAATAAACCAATATGAAAAGTTTAAAAAAATATATAAGTCAATTTTTAGTTATAGAAATTAGTAAATTATAACTTATCAAGTTATAATTCATAACCAAATAAGTTATGGATAAACTTGTCAAGTTATAATCCATAACTAGATAAATTATGGACAAAAACTATAAATAACTTATCAAATTATGATTCATAACCAGACAAATTATAAATAAAAATAATAATTTAACTTATTTATTAATTTATATAAACTATTAATTTATTAATTTTAATTCATCTTAAATTTCCGTCTATTTTCTCTTTTTTTCTTTCATAATACGTCAAGGCTAGAGTAGATCCAGCCCACTATATCGTACACACACACAGATTAACAGGTGTCAAATGTCAATTTCTATCGTACTTAGAAGGGCGCGACTATTCAACGACCCACGTGATATTGTGCCCGTTTAGAATATGGGTTCAAAACAGTGATTTCAATTAGAGGTTAAATTTTGTAAAAAAAAAAAAAAACAATTCATTTTTTTTAAAAAAAAAAAGAAAAATCACTGCTTGAACTTGTAACACAAACGGTGCACAGCGGTTGTCGTATTTGGATCGATATTTTATGAGCAGTAATATGTAGCCCAACACATAAACTGGACCCATGTGGACGCTAAAAATTTGTGCCTAGTGGAGTCATGACCAGTCCAGACTATACAACATTTTACAAATTTTACTGTGTGACAAAATGATTTAAAGACGGTCACAAATCTAGTACTTCCAAATTAACTTTTTGATGCAATGCGGAAGCAAAAGTAAATAATAATAATAATAATAATAATAATTTTTTTTTTTAAAGTCCGTTGATTCTCATAGAATATCAAAAAATAAAGTATCTATAAACTGTTAATTCACCCTGGAATGTCAAGAAAATAAATATCAACTACTTCCGTAAATTACCGAGAAAATCAGAAAAGAAATAAAAAAAAACTCTTCATTTAGAAAACACAAACCAAAATCATTTCTTGTTTCAACTTAAAGATTACAGGACTAATATAACACAAAAAAACTTTTCAAATTGTAAAACCCTAAAAACAAATACAAACATTAGATTCTTAAACCTAATTATATAAAGTCCATTTCTGCATCATTTTTTCTTTTTGCGCCCATGAATTTGCACCAGATTCACGTCAACTATGATTGTCACTTAGCTTCTAAGTTCTAACCAAGTGTTTCCCCCAATCACGTCCTCCAAATAATAACAATAATAATGATAAAAAAAAGAAAAGTATTCCCCCCCATCTTATTCATGATTACATGACCCAAAAGTTATAAAATTCTAAGGGGGACAAAGAAAAAAAAAATTGGAAATTAATAATTGACACTAGACGTACGGAGATTCATGACTTGGGGTTTGGGGAGTAGTACGCATGAGGGCATCAAAGTTAAACGCCCAAGCAGCCCATGAAAATCACGTTTTACTTGTTTTGCACAAATAATAATATATAGTGATAATAATATTTGTGAGACAGATAAATATATAGATGCATGACGGCTCTTTATATTGCATGGTTCATCTCCCTTTTCCAGTGCAAATCTCCTGCCACGTAGTCCAATAACTTCTATAGTGAAAGCCAATAAATATCTCTAGTTTTCAGTCTTTGGGGGATGTCTTTAGCCAATTCCTATGTATGTAGATCCGAAAAAAAAACAGACTTTAAAAAAAAAAAAAATGAATAAATGAATCCCAATAATTCTAGCTTGGCTAGAAGAATTGGCAGATAGAGAAAGAGAAATGTTTTTCAGGTGGGAACAATTTTAGAAGTCGTGTTGAATTTCTTTATTGGTAAAGAAGTAATTCCCTTTGAAGCCTATATTCCACAGGATTTAATCTGCATTGTCATCAAATTGAACATTTTTACAGTGTTAGTTGTACTTAGTTTAAGTTTTTTTGTTTCCTTTTGCGGAAAATTTGTACTTTACTTATAAGAATTGACATTTGTCACGTAATATTGTCCTATCGTGGGGTTTTGAATATTCTGCTAAATTTTGAGCCTGAGGGTATGTATTCGATGCTTAGCAAATTAAACCAAAAATGTCTTCGGCATATACAGCAAACCACGAATGTTACTGATTGGGCAATCTTCTGAAGCAAATTGGATTCGAGGCAAATTTTTAGATCTGAGAGTGCTTCCAAAGAAAAAAGAAAAGAAAAATCAATCTCAAAGTCAATATATATATTTTTCAATTTGGTTGAAGGAAGTTATATTTCTATTATATGCTTACTAATTCTACACATGCGTACTAAGAAAAATAATGGTGGAAATAATTATGGAGTTGATCATCCAGCATGTACGAACCGTTGACGTGGAAAAACTGAAAATTAAAGTCTTAAGGAGCGTGTGGAACTATTTTTGGTTGTTTTTGAAAAGGTTTTCACACGTTTTTTGAAGTACGAAAATGAAAACGGTATACAAACCGCGTTTGTTTAGCAAATATTTTGAAAATGAAAATGAAAACAAAAATAATGAAAATGATTTTTTGTGGAGGAAGTTAAAAAATGATTAGAAGTTGTTTTCTATTTTCCGTTTTTATTTTCTAGTACTTACTAAGAATGTTACATTAAATTATTTAATTATTAATTTCTAATTATATAATATATTAATTAATAATTAATAATTAGATATGACTATAACTAATAAATATATAGTAATTACTTCATTATTAATTAATATTAAATTTATCATATTATTATTAGGTTTTTTTTTTTTTTTTTTTTTGGAAAAGGATTTAGGTTTTGAATTGATGTTAATCTTTTAGGGCTTTAAGATGGTAATATTCAAAATGTATTAAAGGTTTAAGGTTTTGTTTGGTAACACAATATTGATATGTTTCATTTTAGTTAAAGGGATTATTTTAAAAAATAAAATAAAATAAAGATGTGTATTCTTAATGCTTTATGGATTTTTGATATTATGTTGTTTGATAATATGATTCGTGGCATGAATGATGGTAGCGTCAGGACAATGGCATAAGGTGTGTAGTGACGGCAAGTCAATATTGTGTTTGGAGGAGGCCAGATCTGGGGAATAAATAAAATAAAGAATTGGTTGAGAGCTTGATTATTGGTGAGGCTTTGCATTTTCCCCGAACTAAACTCATATTTTTTTGTTATCCCTTTGTGCTTTATGATATTATACTGGTGGAATCGATCTATTGTCAGGGTTAAGTGTCCTTGCGTAACGAGGTCGGTATTTTATTTCAAAAAATAAAAAATAAAAAATAAAAAATAAAAAAACACATTTCTATGGAGATAATTTATTGAATCTTTCAGTGACTATGTCGGAACATGAGAGAATTATGGATGAGGTGCCATCCTCTTCTGATGATGGGAATGTCAAGAGGATTGAGAAATTTGATTTGAATAACAAGAGGAAGAGAAGAGAACGTTAGAGGTGATCACATATATAAGACGTTGGTTCCTTTAAATCGTGCGGTACTTTTAACAACCAATTTCGCAGGAACAATCATTAATGATGGGGTTTGTGTCTTGGCTCACACATACATTAGACAGAGGGTTAAAACCGTCAGAAATGATGACATATATATACTTTTAATGACTTGGCCTCGTTCATTTTACCGATTCGAGTTTTCAGTTTTAAGTTTCTACAGTAAAAAGCTCTCAGAAAATATCACATCTAACTTTTTTTGCTACAGTGAAAAACTCTCAGAAAATGTCACATCTCAACTCGAATTGAAAACTCGAATCCGCGAAGTGAACGAGGCCTGATGGTCTTTCAACCATGGTTAAATCCAATAATTTTACTAGTGCCTCCAACATTCATATATTTATAGCTAACAACATTTTGATCCACTCCAAAGCACGGGCCAAAATTAATTAAGAGAATGCTTGATGATCTTGATAAGTGATTCAAAATATGTACATTCATGAATAAAATAAAATAAAAAAACAGCTAATAAATGGATACGGAGGAAAAAAAGTGTTAACTATAGTTTCTTGATACTTTTTGATTGTATATATAATGTGATTTTAATGATTACTTTAATATTTATTCATCAGTGGGTATCGTTGTTTTAATTTTAAGATTTGATCCTTGATTAAAAAAAAAATCTTTAACAGTTAACAAAATTAGATACTTATCACGTCATATCATTAAATTTTAATATTTAATAAATAACCACCAATTAAAATACAATTATTAAAAACTCATCTATATTTGTATGTACGTATATATAGCTTGGAAGGTTAACAAATTAGATTAATATTTATTGTTGAAATTTGAGCAAACAAAAATAACGAAGACCTGGAATGAAGGCAAGCAAATAAAATAAAATAAAATAAGCGCGCTTCTATATGGTTGAATTATTGATGCCGAATTCCAACATTTGGAATTCTTTCTTCCAGATCTCCAAAAGTTTGAAGACTGATAATTCAGCATTGGAATATTGTCATGGTGATTCACGATACAAAACGGCAAAATAAGGATCTTATATAAGGAAAGGTCAATTCTACATGGACAATCATTGTGCCATTGTTTTGACCATTTTCCAAGTGAATGGTTATCCCAGCACATGAACGCACAAGAATCACATTGGTTTTATAATCTGCCGTGATTCTCTTGTCCTCTTATATATATATATATGGGAATTAATGTGGAAATATAAAAAGTCAGCACTTTATTGCCTTACTGGTAACATGATTGATTTTTTATTAGTGTGTTTAAAATATTACCACGTCAATTAATTATAAGAGATTGCATTTATTAATAAAAAAATAATAATTCATACATCACATTAATTGACACACAAAAAATTGAGATTTGAGTTAGTGCCTCTAACACTACACTTAAAATAATATGAGAAGCATATGGATTCCTTATCATGATTAAGATATGCTTTTCCGACTTGTAATTGGAAAAATTATGACAAATTAGGTTGGTGGAAGGAAATCAATCTTCTTCAATATGTAATTTCAATTAGGTCTAGGAGTACTATATGGAAGTCTTTTAATGTTAATACGTAAAAGGAGAATTTTATGACAGGTAAGCACGCGGTTTTGAACATTTGTGCCACATCATAATCTTATTTGATTAAGAAAAAATATGGCAATGTAATGGAATTTAGTGGATATATTACAATTTAATTTATTTTTGATAAAGGAGAAATTTCATTATCAGAAGTAATGAATTATAAACTTTTCTTCTTACAAACATAACATAAAGTCGTACATGACCTTAAATACAATAAAATTCCACCTGAATGACTGGATGGATCCAGTAAAAACAATAATAGCATAAGGGTGAATACGAATGCCGATACCTAATTGGTAAAAGTTTGATTGGCATATAAAAATCGAGCACAGTCAAAGCTCGTTAATAAAGACCAAACAATCGATGGATTAACCCAATTGACTGATGTCAAACTCCAATTCATGATGACACATGCAACACGGAGTAGAGAAATCTCTAGCCGGACATCAACACCCACGTCATTGAGAAACACCTCGAACAAAGAAAAAAATTATTAATAAAGTGTTTTTTTTTTAACCCTAGCCATAGAATTCCCTTAAGAGAAAACAACTTAGAGATCAAAAATCTGATTGATTCTTTAATATATTTGAGAGGGTAACATTTAAGAAAAGGTGTGTGAATACTAATTAATAAAATCAAAGAAAATCTTTTAGAGGGAAAGGAATCTCGTGAAAATGCAACATTAGAAAGAAAAACTTACCATGATAAAAATTCCCTTTTATAAAGAGTGAGATAATTTGCAATATAAATTATCATGTTAATACTAATTTTTTGTTTTCATTGAGATGAGGGTAACTTACAAGAAAAGATGTGTGAAGGCAACTAAGATCGGGAGTATTTCTAAAGGGAGAGGAATATATTTTTTGTAAATAATAATAAACTTGATCAAATGAAACAACTGGCCATACAGTACATCCCAACTGGCTAGGTTTTTGATAAAAAGAGAAAACTAGCTAGGTTTTTATTTTTAATTTTAAATTCCCGTTGCAAAAATATAAACCATAGAGTACAAGGTTTTTGATAAACAAACCCAAAAAAAAAAAAAAAAGATCATCAATATTGTTCGACTCGTGTACTTGATCAAACACTTTGCATAATAATTTGGCATAGAATCGAGGCTTTACACCGAAAGTTTGTCTACAGGGAAAAAGACAGTACTCTCTCTCAGATACCTTTTTTTTAATACTCACTTTTCTTTCTTCATCTTCTCTTTAACAGGATCTTCAAGATATAAATTAATTAAAAGTGAAGGAAAACAGTGGGACATGCAGGCTCCTTAAGATGCCTAAAAAAAGGAAAAAGACAAGGAAAATTAAAGAAATCCTCCTATAAGTTTAAGTAAAACGTGATCTTTCCCTTTGAAATCTTGGATTTTCAAAATAACTATTTAGATACTTTTCAATCCTTAATATGAGATTGATCCGGTCAAAATTAGACGTTAGAATTTACTAGGGATAACAAAATTTTCTGTAGAAATGGGTCTCAAGACCCGCTTAAATAAGATGAGGATGAGTGATTGTTAATGAGATTTTGAGTGAGGATAAGGACAGCTTTTGTCCCCAGGTCGGGTTTAGGGCACGGTCAGAGGAACAATCTCCACCTCGCCTCCGTCGCAATATGCATGTTTAAGAAAAATATTATGCATATTATTCATTTTTTTAACATGTATTGGTATTATAACCCTAATTATAATATTATTCTCTATACTTATTTGGTTTTAATTTTTTTTTTTTTTTTGGTGAGAAGGTTAAAATTGGATTAAATTTAGGATAAATTTCAACTTATCTTTAAGTTGTAACTTGGTAAAATTTTTGTCCATGACGAATATTATGGTGCGAATTAATAAGGGTATGAGCAAGGCCCATAACTGAAAATTCCCTAACCCTGTTCACGCCCCTCCTTAAGTGGGTATGGGGATAGAGGTCGAGATTGTTTTCTGGGACGAGAAACTATTCCTGGCTTTACCCTGCCCTGTCCATCCTTATCCCGTTTCTATCCCTAATTTTATGACTTGTTTCAGATAAGGTTAGGCATGAAGCAACTGATTTGTCACAATAGACGTAATATTGTGTCAAATTTATGACATTAGGCCAGTTAAAAGTTGTTAACTGGGGAGGGATTTTTAAAACGACCGATCGAGTAGATCACGTGAAAGAATATTCTTGTAATTTACAAGAGTACAAGAATGAATGTCATTATCTTTCACTTAAATCTAACACGGGAAAGACTGTAATTTTCCGGGTGAGAAAACGTTAAAAGGGTATCACAGATGATATAGCAAATGGCTGGAAAATTGGTTTAATATGTGAAAAAACATTGTATATATTGATTTAAGTCATTGCAAGGTAAAGAATTAAAAGTGAGAGTGAGATTTTTTTTTTTTCCTTCGCTGAAAAGGATGACCAGTGTGCCAAGGAGATTTGGCACTCGATCCATTGTGGATGTTTCGTCAAAAATAATCTTATGTGTACTTGATCTTAATGTAGCGAGGTAATTTCTCGTATTTAGACCTCATGTTTTTTTTTTTTTTTTTTTTTGAATGTCATCAAATTATACTGATAGAACTGGTCTCAATTGAGAGCTATATCAAATTTATATTGCAAGATCATTTTCCATTTTACTGTGGTGTTTGTGTCACTATTTTAGTTTGAATGCAATTTTTAAAGGGGATCATATTAGGAGTTGAGTACAAATATTCCTTAATTCATTTATTTCTTATCTCCCGTAATCTTTGACATAAATTCATGGAAGGTACACCATTTGATCTAAATTGGTCAGCATAATTGGTGTTGACTGACACTCTTGAACCATCAACGAATTAGGAGAGAGAGCGAGAAAGAGATAGCGAATGACCAAAGAGGAAAAAATGGTGCTGTCTAGATATCTAGATATGTAACATATGACTTTCAATGTAAGTTCCCTAGTGTTAAGTAGGAGTGACAATTCGTATTAGTGGATCGTGTTCGTGTCAACCTGTTTATTAATTATATCAGAAAATATCAATCTAAGTACGACTTGTTTATTAAACGTGTTAAAAATATTAACTTAAACACGACTTATTTATTAATCGTGTTAATCGTATCAACCAGTATAACCCGTTTAAATTAATATATTGAATAAATAATTAATATAATAATGACTTATTTAACACGGTCATGATAAGTTTAACATGTTTATTGGTCAATTTATCTTTTCATTTAAGAAAAATAAATGAATTTTACGTACAAATATTAAAATTCACTTTATTTGTATTTGGTATGTCACATAAAATTTCATCTTATATAACATATTATTAGATTGCAGATGACACATATAGTTAATCGTGTCAATTCGTGTCACTTCGTGTTAGGAGGTCAATCTTAACCCAATCCATTTATTAATCGTGTTAATCGTGTCAACTCGATTATGGCCCAAACTCATTTATAGTAAACCCAAACTCACTAATTTCGTGCGGATTTTAAATCGTGTTGTCATGTCGCTATTCGGATTGTCAACCTTAGTGTTAAGTGGTACTAGAAAAACACTTTTTTTTTTCTTATTCTGATCAACTTGAAGGAGATGGCATCGATTAGGACTAAGGGGCACGCATCCTAATTACATTACTATAACCCCTTTTTTAAGGCAGGAAATGGAATCGATTAGGACTTATGAGGCGCAAACACATCCTAATTACATTACTATAACCCCTTTTTTAAGGAACCGGAATCGATTAGGACTAAGCGGCGCAAACACATCCTATTTAGGCTAGCATCGCTCGAGCAATTTATTACACACTAAGACTGCCCACTCAATATCGAAAAATAAGATAGAAGTCAATACAAAGACAACAACACTACGTCAGCAGAAAAAAAACAAAAAGAACCAAACAGAGAAGAAACATAGCAATTGTACTAAAGACACCTAAGTTTAAGCCACACTCAAAGGATCTACTCCTTGGAAAATGATGTTTCCATTATAATAAGTTACCTAACTGAAATAAGCACCTTTAAAATATGATCAGTTGGTTATATATGGACATGTCATACATGCATCATCTTTTCTTTTTTCTTTTTCTTTTTTTTTTCAATACAAGCAACATAGCCATAAATAGACCATAATTGGGTGTTCATAATATACTAGACTGTGATATTAGTTTTAAAAAAGAAGGGACTAATCTTTAATTATCACATAAAGAGAAAGATAATGTATTTTGATGTACGAAATCTTTCACTCTTATGTATGTGGTCACTCACTTGAAACAAAAATTGAACTGATTAGACTAGACCATGGACCACACAATTTATCGGAGGAAAATGGCGTCTCATATGCTGTTCTCTTTCGATAGATCAGCTGACAACTTATAGAGGACGTGTAACATTTATAAGCGTGCATTTTTCATGTGCAATATATATTCATAAAAATGCTATGGCAACTTACCAATACCACGGTAAGGTGACTTGAACCAAAACTGTCTTGGCTTTGCTTTGCACGCATACATTGATAGAAGATGTAGGGTTATTGGACCCTACATTTATATATATATATATATATATTACGAGCATGACGTTTTAATAATTACTCTAACATTTATTTATAGTATTATTTTAATCATGTGATATTGACCAAATAATTATAATAAATTATATAGTTGATAACGATAAGAAAATTAATAAAATTAATAATTAAATTTTTATATTTAATGATTAACTATTAACCGCTAAAAACTCTAGTATTTAATTTTTGCTGTCATTGTATAACAGTACGGGTGCAAACAATTATATTTGTCATAATATGTTGAGAAATCCATATTGAGGTGGGGCTCATGGTTTGAAAGCTTACTTTAGTACAACCCCACGCAAAACAGAACTTGAAACTGTGTTACATGGTACAACGTTTGAAACATCATTTACTTTAAGTGCCCCACTTGACGTTCATATGGCAACTAACCTCCTAAAGATTAATACATCCATGTGTCTATATATATATATATATATATATATATATAATGAATAGACAAAAAAAAAAAAAAAAAAACCCCTTT
>NW_010362392.1:215043-223310 GCF_000414095.1 Morus notabilis
TCTCTCTCTCTCTCTCTCTCTCTCTCTCTCTATATATATATATATATATATCTATATATATAAACAAAAAAAAAGACGTCTCTTGATTCTTGAAAGTCAAAATTAAAAAATGGGTACTGGTATATATGTAATTGCCGCACTTGAAGTCCATATGGCAACTAAAGATTAATACATGCATGTGTCTATATATATATCCTTCCCGTCTCTCCCTATCTTTTTTAACCATCTTGGTCCGACACCTATAACACTTGAAATATTCCAATAATAATGTTATTGCGTTTGAGACTTCAGTAAAAAAAAAAAAAAAAAAAAAAATGCTATGTAACATTATTTCTTAACCGTGAAAGCATAAGCAGTAGCTAGTTTGAAATTTAAGCACTCTGATTAGAACGTGGGACCATCAAAGGTCAATCATAATTAGAGACGATGATATGATGTTCGAACCAAATCAATGATCTTTTATATCATTAAATTTGCATGCGTGATATATAAACATAAAAAATTTACTGTAGTAATTCCAATGATGTAATTAACAGATTGCTACTATAAATAGCCAATTAACCATGATTTTTTAACCTTGTCACGGAAAATTAAGTTAAAACAAGAGGTATCATATAACCATCATATTTAGACATAGGCCGTAAAAGAGCAACTTCATCACAATATACCCTTAATGAGTCCGGTCCTTTTTATCGTTTGATCATTCCCAGAAAAGAAAAGGCAAAACAGATGTCATATTCATCAAAAGGTGGTCGAAATCGAATTTTATTTCTAGAATCATAGGCGTTTCGAAGTCCCGATTCAACCTCCAACAAATGCATAATATTTAATGGGGCAATATGCTAGAATGACTATCCAACAAAATGAAATTAGTAAAATGACCTTCTTCATTTTTTATGAAGAATGACCACCTAATCATTCTTTGTAAAAAGTAGTCATTTTACAAATAAAAATTTTTAAAAAGTTATTTTACTAATAAAACTTTTCTATTGAGTTATTTTTACAAAGCCCTAACAATAATAATTTAATAAAAGAGAAGTGCATAATGGCAAGGATATGTACATAAACACCCTCAATCGGTCAAGATGGATATCATGTGTTTATCACGTGTGTATGAAGAAAACGAGGCCCAAATAAACAGTTGCAATCAAACAGTCAAGACATCAATAATAACGTGCCCTTGTCACTCAAAATCTTCTCTATATATTTTCCACTTTTAGTACTGTTATTTATCTCCATTTTCAGTCTTTTTTTTACTTTGGAGATATGGAAGAGATTATATCTTCTTGTTCTTCTTCATCACTTGTGCCAATAAGCCAACAAGACCACCACCAAACGAAACCAACGATCCAACAACGACTCCAGTTCATACTCCAAACCCGACCCGAATGGTGGGTTTATTCCATCTTCTGGCAAGCCTACAAAGACGTGACAATCGGCAGCAAGGGCGACGTTTCGCTGTCGTGGAACGGAGGATACTTCCGCGGCACTAAAAACGACGTCGCTCGAAAGGGAAATGACGTCGTCGAAACGGTTTTCGGGTTCGATTTGGAGAAGAAGGCGAGCACAACGAGCAGGGTCGGAGACATCCAGGCCCTATTCGGCAACGACAGCGGTCAGGAGATGGACGTCGATGTCCTCTCCGATATTGAGTGGTTCTACACGGTGTCACTCTCGAGGACTTTTGCGGCGGAGAGTGGGGCCATCGGGCGGTCGTTCAGCTCCGGCGCGTACGTTTGGCTGACGGGGAGCGAGGAGCTTTTGTTGTACGAGTGCGAGAGAGTGAAGGAGGCTCGCATGCATGGGATTCAGACCTTGGTTTGCATTGCGACGCCGAATGGTGTTCTTGAATTGGGCTCTTCGGATTTGATCAAAGAGGATTGGAGCCTTGTACAGTTAGCCAAATCGCTTCTTGGTTCTTCTGGGGTTCCAATTAACAATATTTCTCCGAATATTATCCAAAGGCAGAATTCTATCCAAAATCAGATCTCAAATATTAGAGATAATTTTCCTCTACTTGACATTGGAATAATGCCTTCTGGATCTGGTAGAAACGAGTCCACTCTGGAAGATCCAAATAAGCAACCAGAAGATATTGCCAAGAAACACGTTGTAACCGGTAATTATTTATACAAAAAAGTCGATATAATATATATATATATATCTTCTTACTTATTTGTTTTTTACTTAGCACACAAATGAGACGGCCTGTTGTTTTAGAAAGAGAAACTGATATTAAAAAGGCTTAGCACATCCGATCAATCAGGTTAATATTCATTAAACAACTATCAACTCTTTCACTCTAATTTACTAATAGAAAGAAGAAAATTCATATCTATTTTGTATACATACTTCGATTTTCTTAGTGTCCGTGCTTACTTAGTTGGATGTGCTAAAGAGCGTTTGATATTAGTTGTTCCGTTTGCATTCATAAAATATAATTATTTAGATTTGTATCTATATTTTTTTGTTACTCAGATTTGTGTATATCTATACGATCACGTAATTTAGGTGGATCTTCATCGGATTCTGGGCCTTCAGACTCCGACGGATACTTTGCGTCCGCGATAACTGGAGGCAATCGGATCAAGAAGAGAGGGAGAAAGCCGGTGATTGGCAATTCTTTGCCGGTAAACCACGTTGAAGCGGAGAGACAACGGAGGGAAAAGCTCAACCACCGGTTCTACGCTCTCCGGTCGGTCGTTCCCAACGTGTCGAAAATGGACAAAGCCTCTCTACTCGCCGACGCCGTCGTTTACATCAACGAACTCAAGAGCAAGATCAATGAACTGGAGACACAAGTCCACCTATCGCAATCGAATAGACCACTCAAAATGGGGATCACAATGTGTAATAGTACTCCTAAGTTTGAGAGCCAAAGCACATACAATATTGTGGAACACAAGAGAAAATATTCGAGTTATGGATCGGTTGGTGCCATGGAAGTGGATGTGAAGATTGTGGGAACGGAAGCGATGATCAGAGTTCAGTGCCCGGATGTGAATTACCCGCCGGCGCGGTTGATGAACGCTTTGCGAGATCTCGAGTTTCAGATTCTTCATGTGAGTGTATCGAGCGTTAAGGAGTTGGTGCTTCAAGATGTTGTGGTGAGAGTTCCTGATAGGTTTCCAAGTGAAGAGGCCATGAGAATGGCCATTGTTAGACTAATGCAGAGCTGAATTAGTACTACTCTTGGTCAAAAATTTCGTCATGATCATCATAAGGTAGAGTTTGCTCATGTAATTACTAATTCTCTCGATCGTCAGTATATTTTAAGATCATTGTAGTATTGTAATATGAAGTTTTCCAGTCATGTGATTTATAGTACTACTTGTCAAATTTCCATTTTGATATATAGGGTTCCTATGAAAAGACGTCATCCTTATCATATGTGTAGTACGCCACTCTTCCTTTATGTACAAGAAGAGTATTAATGTGTATTTCTTGGTTCACGATGTGTATAATTTTCTTGACCAACGATATATATATATATACTTTTTGAATAACTTTCTCTCTCTCTCACTCTCTCTCTGATATGTATGATAAACTATATACTTCACTAAAATTAATGTTGATTGTTGAGTATGTTAGATAATTTGTTTATAAGCATATTTCCTTGGGGAACTTGTCATCAACTTGATCAATCGTGTAAAGGCCGCCGATAAGAACTGATATCTTATCTGATCAATT
Source organism: Morus notabilis (assembly GCF_000414095.1). Classification (NCBI taxonomy): domain Eukaryota; kingdom Viridiplantae; phylum Streptophyta; class Magnoliopsida; order Rosales; family Moraceae; genus Morus; species Morus notabilis. Next base: position 218,734 of record NW_010362392.1, read on the forward strand.
AAGTTTCGATGATCATAACCTATAGTAATGCTTTCACTAACGGCCAAGATTTAATATACAAGTTTATTATAGATTCTTAGATCAATTGTTGGACTGCTCTGAGACCACTACGTTTGATTAATGTGGTAAAGCTCTAACAAGATACTGAGCTAGTAATATTTTATTCTAAGAGTTGGCTCTCTCATACATTTCAGTAATAATATGGAAGAGAGTAATATTTAAGCAAGTAGTGTGAACTGCGGTGAGGATCAGAGAATGTATAGTGATTGACATAAATAGGGCATGGAAAGGAGTATTCGCAATATTTCTTTTTCTTGTAGTGTAATTAAGGGAAAAACTCCTTTGATTGATTGCTAAATCACAGTGAAAGTTTTGTTTTGTTTTAACGTTATAAATTTAGAATGATATACAGTTTGTAAATGTACGAAAACAATTCCTTTCTATAACAACAAAGATTAATTTCATTATTGTTCCTTACACTTTTTGAGTACTTCTGGTTTTTTTCCCTTTTTTAAAATGTTAAAAATGAGCTAACGTAAATTTTTAGCGAGTACTCTAGCTCTACTATAATCGGAATTGATTTAAAGTTTAGCTATGTATAGCTAGAACTTAAATGATTAAATAGACTTTTACCATAACTTAGGGAGACCAACCAAAAGATTAAATGTTAAATCATGTCTCTCTTTTACATTACATGATCGAACGTAATGGGAAAGGGAAAGGTTTTGGAAATTAGAAGGGATAGAAAATTCCTTTTTAGTGTTTATGTTATATACCCTTATTGAAAGGTTACTTAGAATCAATTCTCTTTTTTTCATAACTCTGAAAATATCATTTCTAATTTAATTTTCATCTCAAATGTAACATTGCTTTGCAATTAATTAATTCTATACCTTTGAGCATGGACGTTGCTTAGTGGTATTTTATAAATAAATTGAGAGAAAGCAACTAGTATTAAGGCAAACGAAAACATCCTAATTATTAACTAGGTTGGCATCCTTCTTTAGACTTATCCTCTACTAAGTAATCAAATCCAATATTATAATAAGAAAAGAAAAACACAAAAGTTCAACAATAAGAGAGATGGAGAACGCTAATAAACAAAAAGTATATTTGACAAAACCTTTAGTACGAAAAATAAGATTAGAAAGCCAATACCAGCAACTTAAAAAAAAAAAACAAAAAAAAAGTCACAGACAAAGAAAAAGCTATAGCAACAATTTTCGTCGGCCCACATCCTTAAGCTGGATGAAAGAATTTCTCTGTTGTTTTTTGTCTCTCTCTCTCTCTTCTTTTTTTTTTTTTTTGCCCGATTATGTAAAGCTGTTATGAGAAATTTGTGGCCAAAACAAGGTGACGATCTTGTAAAGAAAAAGAAGTAAGGTGATGTTTTCGTATATAATGTGAACATGGGTTTAAGAGACAGACGATGCTTTTGTGAATATGTTTGGAAAAAAAAAAATGACTTGTTACGAAGTACATTTGCTTGAATGCATTAATTAAGCTAATGCATGTTAAAATACCCAGAACAAAAAAGCAACATCAAAATAAGAGTCTGAAATTGTTTGTTTGGCGTTCCTCAAGTCAATTTGTAGTTTATTTCAATTTAAAGAGAAGCAAGAAGTTAGGATATTGTCATTTTCTTTCTTCATCACCTTTATCATGTAACATTAATTCCCCATTTTGTAAGGAGATGGGAAAGAGACATATCCCCCCCTCTTTTACCATTCATATTGTTAAAGTTATTAATTAATTAGCTGATAGTGTACAGTAAATTGGTTTATAGATTATTGTCACTAACAACTACATATGGATGGTTTTCAGTTGTGTCGTGGAGGACAAAACTCCATCACATATATCTCACCTCCTTAGGCCTTGCCGCCTTAGCCCTTACACCCTAGCAGAGCTGAGTGGTGGACATTCAAAGTGGGTTCAAAATTGATAGTCATTTAAACAGATAACAAATCTGCGACAGGCGTACAAAGTGCTTGACTTTTTATGGTTGAAAAATATCGAAAATGGGGCACCATTATTAAAAGAAGGTGGGTCTCCTAATGTGCCTCATATTTCGAGATCTATCTTTTACTAATAGATAGTGCTCAGTATTATTGGTGCGCTTTAACATTGATCCTATTATATCTTATGTATTGCCCATAGCCTAATAACCAATTCAATTCCCAGTTTTTGTTCCCATGCTACTCTTGTCCTGCTGGTTTTATGTTTTATTTTGCTTCTGTTTTTCGCCTGCGTGCGAATGTTGCGCCTATATTTTCTTTACAACTGCCTACGTTTTTCTCTTATTAGCTTATTCGTTTCTTTTTTTTTTTCCCCTCATTTTTTTGGAACGAAGTCTTTTTTTTTTTTTAATAAAACCCCATACTCAAGGAACTTATATTTAAACAAAACCAAAGTAACAAATACAATAGAAGGCTAATGACTTAGCGGGGGAACGGACGTACACTTGAGACATAAAAATGGGAGAATACCTCGGCACACTAAGATCAGGCATATCTACGGCTCTATTTGATAAAACTCCTCTCATCGAGATAAATTTTTCAGCAATGGAAGGATAAGACATTATAACACTAAAGCTACACCAAACACCGCCAAGACATCAGTTCAACAAACACCAAAAACAAACAAAGACAACGGGATGAAAATCCCAGTTATTGTAGTAAAAACACACCAAAAACAAAAACATAATAAACACAAAGAGACCCCAAAACCTATTGTCAAGTGATTTTGACGAGGAGGCAATCGACGAGAGCACCACCAGAAAAGGTAGAGGACTTTGAAGGTGATACAACGAGGTTGAGCAAACGGCGTAAAACGGCAAGTCGAACTCACCCTCTCTGCATCCGCCGCCGGCAATCGAAAACACTACCTCCAAGAGAAACTTACTGCCGCACGAAACAAAATGCCAAAGGAGCACAGTCACCATCCAGCGAACATTTGGAGACAATAGCCCAAATGAATGGCACCCCACCTCCAAAGCGTTTTAGATCCACTCCAAGGAAAGCACCACTTCCCACACTACCACCACCACATAAAAGACGACAATGAGACGAATTTGGGGACCAAGTTTCACAGTCGGAATTCCGTTGATGCACCCGGAGGCGGTCCCAAAATTCCAGCCGACTCACTCTCTCTTTTTCTCTTTTTTAGAGTAGTCTTTTCTTTTAATTATTATAATAAGTTTTTTTAATGAAGAGCTCGGTGTGGGATTAAGGATCTCGAGGTGCCAATCTAGTTAAAATGTCGTAAATAATTGCTCTCTCTCATCATTAATTTCGTTAAAAAAATAATAACAGGTTTAATGCAACACCAATGTTTTATTGATAGTTCCGCGATGGCTGGTCCTGAGAATTTGACGCCAGCTATCAAGACCCTATGCCTGATGGATCGTGTGTTGTAGGATATACTTATCTGCATGAGGATAAGCGATGACCTGATTAATGGGAAAAAAAAGCTAAATTAATGTTTCTTTTTTCACGAATCATAATTGATGAGCTAACCTATGCATACCAAATTTAACAAACATTAGGATGATGTCATTTGACCACAAAATTGATACTCTATATACGTACACACACATATATATGTATCTATGTATCATGTTCACGTCTAGATGGAACCTGTGTGGCCTAGCTAGCTAGCCGTGCTTATGAACAGTTTAATTTGAATTGATGTGAAATTGTTGTGCCATGGAATGTTGCTCATGGCGTAGGAAGTAACTAAAAAGAAATGATATGCGACCTTCAAAGTTTAAACCAGCTTTGATTAATTTAATAATGTCGTCTTTTTCATGTTGGAGCTGAACTAGAAATCTTAGCACATTCTTAGTAGCTCTCTATACACTTCTGTCCCCAAATAATATTCACAATATATATACATAGATTTTTTTTTTTGAAACGAAAAATCAATTGCATTGTATCGCAAGTTTTGACTTTTAAGTATACTCATATATCAGACTTAATTAAACCTCAAATATTAAATCAAAGGCCAATTACAAGGTTAGTTCGTTTGGAAGAATAAAAGAAAGATACCAACATATGAACAAATTATTAGGGTAAAAGATTAATTTTAAATTAATTCACGCCCTTTTGAGAAAAAAAAAAAAAAAAAACTATCCTCATGATTCCAACACTGACTATTCTTACTGAAAAACAGTACTCTTCTTGGAAATAATTAAGGCTTAGTTTGGTAGTGCTATAGATTTTGAAAAAATTGCTTTTAGCTATGCTGAAGGAAGAAACAGCTGTTACAAAAAGCAGCTGAGTGTTTGGTAAACTATAATTATAATAGCTGTGCTCATTTCAAAATTAGTGTAATGGCGTTTGATAAATTATAAGGTTGAATTACTGTGGATAGTAAAAAATTACGACTATATTATATTGTACTATAATATAATATATATATATATAATTACAATATAATATATATTTATTATTATAATTAATATAATACAAAAAAACTATTATTATATAATATATTATATAATTATGATATATAATATAATAATATTATCAAAATAATAACTGAAATAATTAAAAGCAAGGATTATATTATACTATACT